>NC_045689.1:3008092-3038425 GCF_003331165.1 Xiphophorus hellerii
AGACGGAGCTCAAACGTTTTCACCAACACAACCAGCGGTACCAGAAGCGGTCCAATGACCGTGGTGCTACTGGGCTCGGTTGGCCAGCAAACGGGCCTGACCAGAACCTCATAGAGAACCTGTGGAGCCAAGAGGAAGATGAGAGAATTCATGCAGAAGGAGCCATTTTATGTGGCTCACCTGTTTACTGCGCAGATTCAGCGCTGGTGCAGAGTTTCTGCAGCTTCTCCTTATCAATCAATCAATCAGATTTATTTTATAGCACATTTCAGCAACAAGGCAGTTCAAAGTGCTTTACATCATAAAAACACAAAAACCAAAAACAAGCTCCTATCTTTCTGAAAAGATTTTTCTAATTTAGTTTTGTTTTATTTAAAGTGTACCAAGACATTTGCACTAGAAACTAGACAAATTGATTGGTAAGGTTTTGTGTTTTTGCAGTGTAGTTCATTATTATTAATGCTTCTCTGTGGAATAATGAAGGAAATCCAACTTCAAATTATTTAACTTCACTACAAATTCAGGCTGATTAATATACAGAAATAATTTACTTGTACTTTTGACTTTTACTTGAGTAATTTTATTATGAAGTATTTCTACTCCTACATGAGTAAAATTTCTGGATTTTCTACCTGCTGAATGAAAAACAAACATGTTTTAACCAGAAATTCACCAGACAACACCTGCAGTTTTTGTTAAAGTTTCATAAGTTGTTTACTGGAAAAAACTGATTTAGAAAAATTTTCTTTTCCCTGTTTTTATTTTTTGTTATTGATATGAATTATTGTCTTTTGGTCCTTAAAATACCAAAATTTTCACTTAACTTTATATTTTGGTCTGTCTAATAATGTTTTAAATATTAAATGATTGATAACTTGATCAGTTACTCAGAACTTGAGTAAACTTTTCACCAAACACTTTTTCACTCTTACTTGAGCCATTTCTTAGATGGCTACTTTTTACTTTTACTTGAGTAAAAGTACATTGTTGAAGTTGTGTTGCTCTTACTTGAGTACTTTTTTGTGTCCTCTGCTGGCAGTCAAAAAGAACTGGTTGGATACAAATACTGATTTGTGAATTTGTGAGCACAAATCATGAGTAGTTGTTTAAAACTTAGCATTTGTGGTATCTATACTTGAAAAAGTTGATTAATATTAAGCTTCTGGAATTAACATTAAAGTCTTTAGCCATTAATTAACCAGTTTACAATTAACTTTACCAAATCTGAGCTCAAATGTCTGGCTAGAATAATGTCAGACGTTTTCCTCACGGCTACAAAAACTGTGTGGTTTCTCTGTATTCTGGAAACATTTATTCAGGTATTGGTAGGGAAGTAAAAATATCTTTGTAAAATTTGATTTACACTATAATTCAAACAAATTTATAAGTAAACCCAAAACTACAAAGATCAGAATTGGTAGACGCTGTAGGTTGAAAGAAGTTGCTAAAAAAAAGTCTAGTTTGAATCTAGTAATGCTCTTTGAAACTTCCTCTGAGGCTCATTGTTTGTATTTCTCATTATTTCCCATCTAGCTGGTTCTCTGTCAACTTGAGACTCAGAGCAACTTCACCTTCATGAACTCATCATCACCTCAACCCCACAGAGACCAAGAGGAGCGTCTCCACATAACTCAGCTGGTTTTCATTTACTCCAGGCTGAAAGAAACCAAGAAGAGAGGAATGTAGAAAGGTGGGGATCAGGCTTTAACTGTTAGTGTAACGCTGGACACTTGACCGATTGCTGCATCCTCAGTGTACAAGAAGCATTATTGCAGATTCTTCCTCCAACCAGTTGTTAGACTTATTTCTTAATTAAAATCCATTCCCTTTTGGTTTAAAAAGTATATCTTTGTAATCTTTTTTGCAGCCCATCATGCATCTCTGTTCTTTCTCCTTTTTCTTTTTTCCCTGCTTGTCTAAAGAAAGTCTGGGTCCTACCTTTCACCATCTCCCACCACTGTGCTCGTGTTTCGTACAGGTCTTGGAGGGTCTGCCACTCGTGGTACCGCTCCCGGTACTGGCCGACCAGAACCTGGTCCTCCAGCAGGAGCGGTTGAGTTTCCACAGACCTCTCCCGGTCGTCGCACCTGAAGGAAGTGAAAGCGTGCAGGACAGAAGGAGGTGATCAGAAAAGAAAGCCGGTGACAATCTAGCATCAGTTAGGGCGCAATCCCTGATGAAGAAATAATCAATACGAGAGGCCATAGAGCCGTCACCACTGACCCAGGTGTGGCCCTCCTCTCCAGGATGCATAGTTCTAAAACAGTCCACTAGTTTAAAATCCCTAACGATTCTCTGTAATAAAAGTGATGTTTTGTCTACCTTAAAATCCTGTCTATTTCTTTTCCTATCTTTTCTAGATAAAATGCAATTAAAATCCCCCCCAATTATTAAAGGTTTTGTTCCCAGCATGTGGGGCTGCAGTTCCTCTAAAAAGTCATACCTGTCGTGTTTGTCATTAAAGCCATAAATATTTAAGAGGTTAAAATCCTGTCCGTTAAAAGTCAGATTTGCTAAAAGTGCTCGTCCCTCTCTCACCACGGTGCTCCCCTTCACCAGGATGTGCGGGTTGTTTATTAAAATGGCCACGCCGTCATTTTTATTTCCATTGGAGCCGCTCCATATAGACGGCCGTGGCCACAAGTCCTGCCACCGGGTGTAATTCTTTAAAAACGGGAGTGAACATTCTTGTAGTAAAAACACATCTGACTGTACGGAGCTTAAAAGGATAAAACACTCTGGGCTCTAACTCGCGACTTCACACTTCTAACATTGATGGTTGAGAAGGTGAGAGTCATGAGTATGATGGCTAAAATCAAGTACGACATTTTAAAGGATTAAAAACAAGATAATACTAATTTAAACCCATGTTAAAAAACGGGCGGTCGTTAAAACAAGGCGGGTTCAGAGACTGTCCTGTGAACAGAGCTCTTCCTTCCCACATGGTGGTGCAGGTCGGGTTGGAGCTCCATTCCCCCTTCGGACTCTCGGTGTCGGCCGTCTTTCTAAAGCCGTTACCTTGTTTGGGTCCTTCGGGGTTGATTGGTGAGCAAAATCTAGGAACGAGACCTCATTGGATGAGCCAGCGAGGAAGGCTCTGGATTCCTCTCCGAAAGAACCGAAGAGTTCCTCCAGCCTTCCTCTCTTCCCTACCTTGGGGGTAAGGTCGGGAGGTGACTCAGATGCCGGCCTCTTAGCCAGCTGGGCGTCGGGGAGGGGG
This sequence comes from Xiphophorus hellerii, assembly GCF_003331165.1. Taxonomy (NCBI): domain Eukaryota; kingdom Metazoa; phylum Chordata; class Actinopteri; order Cyprinodontiformes; family Poeciliidae; genus Xiphophorus; species Xiphophorus hellerii. The sequence goes on from NC_045689.1 coordinate 3,011,313, forward strand.
GCATCATCGCTGCTGTCCGTCTGTTCTTCCTCAGAGTCCGAGCTAGCTCCGCCTTCGGTTAGCATCTCCCCCCCCTCACTGGATGTTTCGGTCTGGGGGGGGGGGCTTCCTTCCCCTCCCCGCTTCCCGCCCTCTCCTCCTCTCCTCCAATCAGAGGACCTGGCGGGAGATTTGAATTTTCCGACCCAGCTGCGTCCACTTGCTCATTTACCGTTTCTGTTAGCGTCTCTTTTCCTTTTTTCAGTTTATTTGCAAACGATTTTGGACAGTCTCTGAACAAATGATCCTGTCCACCACACAAATTACATTTCCGCCCGTTCGTACATTCATCAAAACTGTGTCCCACTTCTCGACATTTACCGCAGAATACTTTTTCACAAGTTTCGGCCAGATGACCATGCTCACCGCACTTCCGACACAGTTTGCCTTGATAGTGAATGTAGCCTCTGTTCTCCCCCAGGACTGTCTTTGAGGGGAGATGCTTCAGGCCCTGGAAGCCTTGGGGGTCTTCCCATTGTTTAATGGGGACCCGCCAAGCGCAGTTCCAGATGCCGTCCACATCCCGCACCTTCATAGCCTGGCCTCTCACAGTGCAGTATCTACCCAGCCACATACAGATGTCTTCAGCACTGACAGTCTCATTGAACATCCTGACAATCACCGTTTTCAGGGAGTTGTCAGTCAGTTTCTCAACGTCAAATACTGAAAACTGGGTCTTAGCATTTTCAAAACCGTGTCCAAAATTCCTTAAGAAGTGCGGCAGAGCAAAAACTTACGTCATATCCCTTATTGAAAGGCAGGGTAAGGATACAATTCAGGTCATCTGGCCGAAACTTCAGCACCTGTTGAATCAGCTTCCTGGAAAAGTCCAATCTCGTTATTCTATTTTCTTCTTCTTTTTCCTTAAATAAAAATCGAACACTGTGGTGCCTCCGCATGCCGGCATGGCTAGCCGCCATGGTGGAGGCACCACCAGTTAAAGGTTTAAAACCTTTACTAAAACCAATAAATAGTTAAGAAACACCAATAAATACAAATAAAAGGTAAAAGATATTTTCCACTACTTAGTGGTCAATATCTCAACCGGGGACAAAATTTACTGAACCTCTAAATCAGTGGTAACAGCCAAGTCACAAAGACTACCGCTATCACCACCCAAAGGAGGGGACCGCTGTCTTAGCCAAAAGGCCGAGAAGGTGTAAAAACACAACAAAGCTACATAAACATAGTTGCGGCCCCTGGCCTCTTCAGGCTGTGGAGGCTCTTTGTTTTTTTTCTATTATGCAGGATCAGCTGTGCGGGCACAGCTTTCTGATTGGCTGCCTAGAGGCTGCAGGAGAGCAGCCACCCCATTGGATCAGCAAAGCCAATCAGACGTTGATGAGACCCACCTGCACCGTATAAAAGACGTCTGAGTTCATTCCTCCAGGGGGGGCAGCTAGCAGGAAGAGGTTAATAAAAACTTCACTTTAACACACGCAATACCAGAGAAAGGTCATTTAACATTTCTACCTTTGGAGTCCAGAGATGGGTCGACTGACCTGAAGGATTTTAGCTAGCAGGCGCTTTTGTTCTGTAAATAAGGCCATTACCCTGGTAATTACCCTGGTAATTACCCTGGTAATGGCCTCAACGCATCTCACAGTTGCACAATTGTTCCTTAGACTTAGACTTAGACTGACTTTATTATCATTTTGCATGCACAGGGTGTATACAGAACGAAATTTCGTTGCATACGGCTCAGGACAATGTTTGAGGTTCCAATGTTGTGAGGTTACTCCAGAATAAAATAAAATACAGTATAAAATATGAATATAAATCTAAATATAAAATATAAAGTGCAGGACTGACAGTAAAATAGAAGTTATTTAGCTCTGTACATGTGCAAGGTATAAAGTGGAGACCTGATTTTGAGTGCAGTCCAGTTAAGAGTTCAGCAGTCTGATGGCAAGTGGGAAAAAGCTGTTTCGGAACCTGGTGGACCTGCACCGGACGCTGCGGAACCTCTTTCCAGAGGGCAGCAGGGAGAACAGTCCATGGTGGGGGTGTGAGGGGTCACTGATGATGTTTCGGCCTCGGGACACGCATTCGGCATCGATGGTTGACCTGACTCTTCGCCCTTTTGCCTGAGCTGGGTGTGGAAGGTTGTTGCCGAAGCAGTTTCTCCTTGTGTGCCTTCTTCTCACTTGACATCAGGTCAGGCTGAGACAGCAGGCACTTAATCCAAAATGTTTATGGTCAATTTTGAGAAAACAATGTTGATAAACTCAGAAAACATGTTGACAAACTCAGAAAACATGTTGATAAACTCAGAAAACATGTGAAAAATATTTTGTTATAAGTGAAATAATCTGCCAGTGGAACTAATAATTTTTAACCAATATTTAAGAATTATTGACTTAAAACAAGCGCCTATCTTTCTGAAAAGATTTTTCTAATTTAGTTTTGTTTTATTTAAAGTGTACCAAGACATTTGCACTAGAGACTAGACAAACTGATTGGTAAGGTTTTGTGTTTTTGCAGTGTAGTTCATTATTATTAATGCTTCTCTGTGGAATAATGAAGGAAATCCAACTTCAAATTATTTAACTTCACTACAAATTCAGGCTGATTAATATACAGAAACAATTTACTTGTACTTTTGACTTTTACTTGAGTAATTTTATTATGAAGTATTTCTACTCCTACATGAGTAAAATTTCTGGATTTTCTACCTGCTGAATGAAAAACAAACATGTTTTAACCAGAAATTCACCAGACAAACACCTGCAGTTTTTGTTAAAGTTTCATAAGTTGTTTACTGGAAAAAACTGATTTAGAAAAATTTTCTTTTCCCTGTTTTTATTTTTTGTTATTGATATGAATTATTGTCCTTTTGGTCCTTAAAATACCAAAATTTTCACTTAACTTTATATTTTGGTCTGTCTAATAATGCAGTTTTTAAATATTAAATGATTGATAACTTGATCAGTTACTCAGAACTTGGGTAAACTTTTCACCAAACACTTTTTCACTCTTACTTGAGTCATTTCTTGGGTGGCTACTCTTTACTTTTACTTGAGTAAAAGTACATTGTTGAAGTAGTGCTGCTCTTACTTGAGTACTTTTTTGTGTCCTCTGCTGGCAGTCAAAAAGAACTGGTTGGATACAAATACTGATTTTGTGAATTTGTGAGCACAAATCATGAGTAGATGTTTAAAACTTAGCATTTTGTGGTATCTATACTTGAAAAGTTGATTAATATTAAGCTTCTGGGATTAACATTAAAGTTTTGTGTTTTTGATTTTTGTGTGAATTTTGCGGTTAATTGTAAAAACTGGAGGGGCCCATTGCTATAATTTGGAGTCTAGAGGGCCACATAAAAAGCTATGGCGGGCCAGATTTGGCCCTCGGGCCTTGAGTTTGACACACGTGCCATATATGATAATCTATAGGACTTTTTTCAATATCTATACATTTTGAAGTTAATTTTGCTTGTTTAGTCAAACATTTATTTTCTTTTGTATTGTGGAAAAAGACAGTGGGAAAGAAAATTTATAATAAATCGATGTCAACATGAAAAAGTAAAAGATAAAAACTAAAACTATTGATTTATAAATCTTGTTGAAAGTTGGTATTACCAGGGTTTTCGACCTGACGTCCCGAAAGAGGGTCAAAAGACCCTGAGTCCAAACTGACGACTCTGATGGCTCAAATTAGCATCCCTTCTTCAATTGAAAATGTGGCCGTTGACCGTCAGGCCAGAAGGTAGGAGAGTGAATAGTCCATGTTGGGGGTGGGTGCGATCTATGATGGAGGCAGCTCTACAGTAGACTCTCCTGTAGGTAATGCTCTTCAGTCTAGTTTTGAAGCATACATGAAGTGTATGCTTGTGCTGTGGAGTTGTGCCATTAGTTCACAAGAACTAATGGCATTTATTTCAGTCATAATCTTGCGGGGGGTGACCAAGGTTCCATCACTATGTGACAGCTGGTCAGCAAACCTGGCAAACATGATTGACATGGCAGCACTGAATGCACATGTGCTTTATCAGGCATGCATTGGGGTGCAGGAGAGACGGGTGGACTTCCTGGTTGAGCTTGCAAAAGAGTTCGGTAACTCTCATGTGAGTTATAGTCCATGACCGATAGAGCGATTAATAAAAGATCACATTTAACATCATATGTTAGCGCAAATATTGTAAAAAAAATTCCTTACAGATATTTCTAAATTAGCGCCACAAAATCTGTGATGTTGATTGCAGAAAAGCACAAAAACAATCCTGGATGAACTGATTAGTGTGAAAAGATGTTCAATCTTTTTTAAGAAACACTTATTGATGCTGAAACACCTATTTATTGATATTTTAACAATTTAATTGGTTTTTATCAATATGTTCTGGCACAACAGGCCCTTTATGAACATTCAGGTTTTTGATCTGGCCCAACACAGAAATGAGTTTGGATAAAAACCAGTGAATCATGGACTATTTTGAATGTAAACAAGAATAAATAGTGAGATATTTGGTGGTGGAATGATGTCACACCGCCAGCAAAGGAAGACTCTGTGATGTCACTGGCGATGCAGTCTGTGATGTCATCAACTCAGAATTGTATGTGACACAATTCTGCATATTTTTCATTGCTTGCAATATCACTGACCAGTTCAGACGTGCGCAAAGCTCTTTCAGGTAGTTTACCAATCGACGACTTTAGTGATTGTATTGAGGAGAAATGTTTCACTTATTTCAGCAATACTGCAACAAAATGATGGGACCCCAGGCGAGAACGGGAGGCCAGCAAGACCCCCAAGGCAGCTTCGCTCCTGCACATCTGGATATATTAGATGAGGAAACTCAAAGACTGGACTCCAGTCTGGAAATGGAGAACGCCAGGATAGAAGACGACCAAAGCCCGGCCGAGCTGGAGGCCAAACTGAAAGAGATGGAACTGAGACTAAAAAGGCAGGAAGCTCTCAGAGAAACTCTTATCAACGAGGCCGAAGAGACAATGAGGGAACTGGAGAGATTAGAGAGAGAAGAGAGGGAAGAGATGTCCAGTGATCCAGCAGAACGTTACGCTGCAGACATTGATTCCACATTTTATAACGATGTGAAAAACATGGAGAAGACCTTGCAGCAGGAGTTTGAGGATTTAAAGGTGGCCCACCTCCTCAGCCAGGAAGCATTTGTTGCTGGAATACAGGCTGAGAGAAAGAAAACTGAGGCTGTCCAAGAAGAACTGGACCAACTTAAGACTTCATACAAGGAGCTGCGATGTAAATATGAAGCAGACATTTCTCTGGTAAGGCAGGAGGTGAAACATGAGAAAGATGCAAACAAAGAAAGAGAAAAAGAGAGTCTGAAGCTAGTCAACAAGCTGAAAGCTGAGAAGGAGGAGCTCTTTCGAAAAATGGCTAGAGAAATCTTTATTCTGAGAAAGAGAGAGAAGCAGATGCTGAACGAACTGGATCAGGTTCACATTTCGCACGAGGAGCTGAAACGTAGGTTTGAAAGAAATAATATGGATTTACAGCAGGAGGTTGAGACATACCAGCATCAGGTAGAGCAGGAGAGAAAAGCTCACCTGGAGCAAACAGAGGAAGACAAGAAGCTTCTAGACCATATGAGAGCTGAGAAGGAGGAGCTCCTCCACAAAATGTCAGGAGAAATCGAGACATACCAGCAGCAGGTAGAGCAGGAGAGAAAAGCTCACCTGGAGCAAACAGAGGAGGACAAGAAGCTTCTAGAGAAGCTGAGAGCTGAATATGCCATCCTCCAAGAAATCACAACATCAGAGAAGAAAATCCTGCAAGACAAGGAAAGGAGTGCAAAGGCTGAGCTGGAGAATGTTAACAGTTTGTACATGGAGCTAAACAGTCGGTTTGAAACCGAAGTAACTGCATTAAAACATCAAGCAGAAAAACACCAGGAGGAGCTCATTTGTGTGAAAAAGGATTTACAAAGAGCGAGAGACGATCTACTGCTGGCCGACACTCTGAGAGCCGAGGAAGAAGGTTTCCAACAACAACCCATCACAGTTTCCCAAGAGAATGAAGAAAACTCTCAGAACCAAGTTAAAGTCTTAAATCAAGAGGTTTCTTCAGAGGAGGATCTCTCAGGAGAACCTTTACCAGGTTCTTCCATGGATCCAGAATCCTCAGACGAGACCGAGGTCACTGGAGAAACCATCCTGCAGGATTCGGACAATCCAGATGGTAAAAAGATAAAGTCTAAAATTTCATTTTGGAAGAAGGTACGAAACACTCTGGGATGGAAGAAGCCAAAAAAGAAACAAACAAGTGAAGACATTCAAGAACGTGTGTAAAGTTCTTGATTTTGATATTTAGAGAAGGAGAAAGACGTGCAGGAGACGAACCGAGGACTGGAATCAAACGCATGGAGGTTGTAGCCTCTGTGAACGGGGCGCCAGGCCACGCTCCGTCAAGACCAAATTTAAAAACTTTTCCCCCCATTGACAAACTAGAAAATAGATCCCTTCCCAACCAAATTGGAAAAAACGTGGGCAGCACGGTGGTGCAGCGGTTAGCGCTGCGTCTTCACAGACACCATCTGTGTGGAGTTTGCATGTTCTCCCCGTGTTTGCGTGGGTTTTCTCCGGGTGCTCCGGTTCCCCCCACATCTCCTAAAACATGTCGGTCAGGTCAGTTGGTCACTGCAAATTGCCCCCAAAGATTTGAAGAAACCCCAAACACATGTGCAGCTTTATTGTTAAACTTTAAAACTAATTGGATTAGCCGTACGTTAGCACTTTTCCCTTCGCTGTTTTAGCGCCGCAGCAACGCTGGGCTCAATTTTTATAGCAACAGCTATATATCATCACCCAATTTGCCAGATTTTTTGTGCGTCGTCGGAGAGCACTGCCGAATGCGTAGGTGCATATCGCCTGGTGGACGGGTGCGGGAACTGTGCCAGAGGGTCTACAGTGGCTGGCGGGTGGCAGTGCCGGCACCCCGCGGTGGCCAATAGGCCGGAGCGGTGCTGAGCTGCGAGGGCTGCACGACGCCGCTTGCAGCATTAATTTATTTTATAATTTTTTTATCCAATTACTCGATTAATCATAAGAATAATTGATAGATTACTAAACAAAAATATTTGTTGTTTGGAAAACAATTTTGAAGAATTGCCTAGTAACAGAGTTTTTTCACTCTCTCCTCAGACTGAGTGGCTGTAACCTCTCAGAGAGAAGCTGTGAAGCTCTGTCCTCAGTTCTCAGCTCCCAGTCCTCCAGTCTCAGAGAACTGGACCTGAGTAACAACAACCTGCAGGATTCAGGAGTGAAGCTTCTCTCTGCTGGACTGAAGAGTCCAAACTGCAACCTGGAAACTCAGGTAAAATGTTTTGAATCCTAGTGAAGCCATATTTCTGTCCATTAACTGCTGCTATAGATGATGCAAATGTTATTTCAATAGTAGATTATTAAAATAAAAATGTCTGACTGTGATGAGGCTAATCATGCTAAGTCTTGACACATAAACTCAGCTGGTTTTCATTTACTCCAGGCTGAAAGGACCAGGAAGAGAGGAATGTAGAAAGGTGGGGATCAGGCTTTAACTGTTAGTGTAACGCTGGACACTTGACCGATTGCTGCATCCTCAGTGTACAAAGAAGCATTATTGCAGATTCTTCCTCCAACCAGTTGTTAGACTTTCTCGTCCATTTTACAAATGATAAATGTTGATTTCTACTATCTACAGAATGAAATACAGCTTTATTACTATTCTATGTTATTAACAGGTGAATCTTGAGTGTTTTCCTCTCGTGAAAATGATCAGTTCAGACCTTGGGTTCTACCTCAATGTTCTCATATTCTCATCATGTGATGAATTGTGTGTCTGCAGCTTATCAGGCTGTTTGGTCTCAGAGGAAGGCTGTGCTTCTCTGGCCTCAGCTCTGACCTCCAGCCCCTCCCATCTGAAAGAGTTGGACCTGAGCTACAATCATCCAGGAGACTCAGGAGTGAAGCTGCTGTCGGCTGGACTGAAGGATCCAGACTGGAGACTGGAAGCTGTCAGGTATGGAGGAACCTGCTGCAGGAGCAGAGAAGGTCTGATAGAGGAGGAAGAGGGAGAAACGTCTTTAGTCCGTCTGCTGGGAAACATTTAGAATGAAGATGAATATTTAGTCTCCAACTGAAATGTTTTCTCTGAAACTGTGGTATTAATAAATGGATGAATAACACGGTGAAAATATAACTTGACATTCTGAAACCACTTCTGTCTCTTATGGCAGTTAAATAAATCAAATTATTACTGAATTTTAATCCCACCGGCAAAAATTGTTGCCAGACATTTTTTCTAACTTCTAGAAGCTTTAAATGAATTATTTTGACTTTTGGCAGCTGCTTAATGTTTTAAAATTAAATAATAGTGTGTCTTCTCTAAACAATATCAATTTCATGTATCCAGTGTGAAAGGTCACATGACCAGACCTCTTTACTTCCTGTGTGACGCTGGACATAAATGTTTGTCACAATCCTGTACAAGAGGAAGTCAGTAAAATATTTAAATTAACAAATATAAATAAAATATTTTGAAAAGATGTTCTTTCAAGTGTTTACTGCTGATATATAAAGAAAATCGTATCTTTTGATCATAAGAAGAGTGAATGTAAGCATGGCAACAATTGTTGTTTCACTGCAGACCTTCCACTTCCTGGTTCTGAAAGAAGAAACTACAAACCAGATGGTAGACATAACTGATTATGTTTACCACATAATCAGTGGTTTATCAGTGATTATGTTTAGCACATAATCAGTTATGTAACATTTATCACACCTTGACTTTGAGTTATTCAAGTCAGGTAAAAGTCCAGTTCTGTTCCCTCACATCTCTGTGCAGGTGTGGTACCAGTCTGGTTCTGCTGTGGTTCTGCTCTTTGGATCATTTGAACAAATTTTAAGTTGGATTTTTTCCTTCTTGAACTTTGACTTTAGGAATTTTCCTGCTAGTCTTTGCTCTCTGATGTTTAGAAAACATGTTCACTTCTGATTTCAGTTGAAAGTTTCATCTCTCTTCTGTTGGAAGGTTAATCTGGAGGATTATTAGATTATTTAGAACTGGAATAATGAACAGCTGATGTTTCTTTGTTTTCTTCTCTGAACAAACTGCTTCATGATTTCATTTCCTGGAATCAAACTCTGGTCTCCACTGTTAAACTCAGAAACAACAGTGTCTTGTTGCTTCTTTTAAACAAGATTGCATTGAAAAAACACAAAATCTTACCAAGGAGCTTTGCCTAGTTTATGGTGCAAATATCTTAGTAACTTAAAAATAACTTTTCAGCAAAATATAGGAGCTTGTTTTAAGTAAGTAATTCATTATTGATGAGAACGTATTATTAGTTCCACTGGAATCAACTGCCGCTTCGCCGTTACCTAGCAACACCTGCCAAGCCCAGCCTGTTACCTAGCAACCAAATTCTAGTTTCACTGGCAGATTATTTCACTAAAAACATTTTCCCCATGTTTTTAGTGAAATAATCTGCCAGTGAAACTAGTAATTTTTCATCAATATCAAAGAATTATTGACTTAGAACTATGTAGCTGCTACATCCGCTGATAAGAAACATGTAATAATAACAGACAATTATTATTACAAATTTGATTTATAATGCCCTTTATATCTTTAAATCTCAAAGGGCAAAAACCCCCAAAACAAAACAAGCAATTTTAGTGGAGAAAAATAAATCAATAAATGAGATTAAAACCAATATCTCAGAAAATGAACCAAAAGTTTTGCTGGAAAAAAAAAAGTCTTAAAGCTTCTTTTAAAACAGTACATGGATGTTTTGCCCTCAGCACCTGTGTAAGTTAGTTTTCTCTTATTTCAAGTGTATTAAGATAGCTGAGGAGCTGAGGGGCGGAGAGAAGGTGGCAGAGGGAACCTAAGATCTGCTGGGAACACAAAGGGAGGAAACAGGGAACTGAAAAATACAACTAATGCAAAAAAAAACTAAGAGTAAGAAAAACCTGATGAATAGGAGAGAAAGACATGAGGGAAACCATAACCACCCCTAAATAGAAACAAGGCCGATCTAACAACAGTAAGAACTAAGGAACATAGAGCTAGAGAAACTAGAAGATCTAAACAAAGAAATAAATTAACTAGAATTACTAAAGGAAGATATATTGTACATAGACTCAGACGTGGAAGAATAACTGAACCTACGGTGATGAAATTAAGAAAGAAACATTACTAGAAACACTGCAGGGAGGCTGAAATAACTAGAAGGATAAAATAAAACTATAATCATTAAAGAAGGCTGGACATGGACTCAGACAAACAAGGACAGAACTAAAGAATAAACCTAGAAACATTATAAAGGACTGAAAATAAGGAAAGCAATGAGACAATTCTTATTTCACTAAATATCTCAAATAATAATAATATCAAAAGGACCATGAAAGGCTAAACTAAAGTGAACTAAAACATGAAGCTAAATAAAATGAGAAGCAGAACCAACAAAAAACCCAGAGTTCTGACTCGTTTTAATATTGATTAAAAAGTGCTAGTTTCACTTATAACGAGATATTTTCACCATGTTTTAGTGAAATAATCTGACAGCAAAACTTTTACATCAATATTGATAAATTATTGACTTAAAACCAGCTCCTTGTAAGTTACTTTAAGCTAATTTTACTCTTATTTCACGTATATTAAGATATTTGCACAGTAAAATAAACCAAAAATATTTAGTAGGATTTTGTGTTTTTGCGGTTTTTCAATTTGCTCTGACAGCCACAAACCCTCTTTAGTTTATATCAATGTATAAAGTACATGAAAAATAAATACAAAAATCCAACTGCATTGATTGTTTTATTGAAATATTGCAAGTTAATATATTCCTGAGCATGGCAACAAATGAAGCTGTGTATTTTTAATTAAATAATTGACTAATTTCGTACTTTTAATATGTTTTCTTCGAGCTCACACTGCATTCTTTCTGCTGGCCACAAGATGGCAGAATTTCACCACATCTGATCCGCCTCCTCTTCATTTAAGATGCAAATAAAATCAGATTTTAATCGACTAATTCATTACAAACACGGTGGATGAAGTACTCAGCTGAAACAGAGGTGAACAGTAAACTTTGTGTGTTTTGGGGGATTTCAAGAAAGAAAAGTGTGTGTGAGCGATGAAGAGGGGGAGGTGAGGAAGACGGAGCAAAACGTCCAGATCAGAGAGGTTCTCCCAGTCAGAGGCAGCAGCTTACCGGCGCTTCCTGCTCCAGAGGTGATCACGTTACGCGTGGCTCGTCCTGAATGAGGCTCAGGTAGATGTGGAACGATGGAGAGGTTCTCCTGCCGCTGGATCCTTCTGACTGGAAGCTTTAATTTGGTGAGTAAAAATCTAATTTAACAGATTTAAACAGCTGTGCAGTAAATGGAAACAAACTGGGGATAAAATGCTTAAAAGTAACAAGAATGCAAGTTTTTGGGTTTTTTTAACAAACTAGAAGGAAAGAAATGTGATGATTAATTTATGCTTCAAATAATTTTTGTAGTGTTTTCAGAAGAGAATATGCTGAAAGAAGCTGCGATGAATATCGTTGTAAATTAGAGCCTTTAATGATACTTTTTAACTGATTTTCTCTTGAGCAACTAATAAAATTTAAGTAACAAGAACTAGGTGCAGGACACTGCAAAAAATGCAAATCATACCAAGTATTTTTACTCTCGTTTCTAGTGGAAACAGTTTAATACACTTGAATTAAGACAAAACGAACTTACAAGTGACTTTTCAGCAATATATAAAGAGCTTGTTTTAAGTCAATAATTCCTTAATTTTGGTGAAAAGGTTCTAGTTTTACTACAGATTATTTCACTTTTAACATGTGAAAAATATTTTGTTATAAGTGAAATAATCTGCCAGTGGAACTAGTAATTTTTAACCAATATTTAAGAATTATTGACTTAAAACAAGCTCCTATCTTTCTGAAAAGATTTTTCTAATTTAGTTTTGTTTTATTTAAAGTGTACCAAGACATTTGCACTGGAAACTAGACAAATTGATTGGTAAGGTTTTGTGTTTTTGCAGTGTAGTTCATTATTATTAATGCTTCTCTGTGGAATAATGAAGGAAATCCAACTTCAAATTATTTAACTTCACTACAAATTCAGGCTGATTAATATACAGAAATAATTTACTTGTACTTTTGACTTTTACTTGAGTAATTTTATTATGAAATATTTCTACTCTTGCATGAGTAAAATTTCTGGATTTTCTACCTGCTGAATGAAAAACAAACATGTTTTAACCAGAAATTCACCAGACAAACACCTGCAGTTTTTGTTAAAGTTTCATAAGTTGTTTACTGGAAAAAACTGATTTAGAAAAATTTTCTTTTCCCTGTTTTTATTTTTTGTTATTGATATGAATTATTGTCCTTTTGGTCCTTAAAATACCAAAATTTTCACTTAACTTTATATTTTGGTCTGTCTGATAATGTAGTTTTTAAATATTAAATGATTGATAACTTGATCAGTTACTCAGAACTTGAGTAAACTTTTCACCAAACACTTTTTCACTCTTACTTGAGCCATTTCTTAGATGGCTACTTTTTACTTTTACTTGAGTAAAAATACATTGTTGAAGTAGTGCTGCTCTTACTTGAGTACTTTTTTGTGTCCTCTGCTGGCAGTCAAAAAGAACTGGTTGGATACAAATACTGATTTTGTGAATTTGTGAGCACAAATCATGAGTAGTTGTTTAAAACTTAGCATTTTGTGGTATCTATACTTGAAAAGTTGATTAATATTAAGCTTCTGGAATTAACATTAAAGTCTTTAGCCAGTAATTAACCAGTTTAAATTAACTTTACCAAATCTGAGCTCAAATGTCTGGCTAGAATAATGTCAGACGTTTTCTCACGGCTACAAAAACTGTGTGGTTTCTCTGTATTCTGTAAACGTTTATTCAGGTATTGGTAGGGAAGTAAAAATATCTTTGTAAAATTTGATTTACACTATAAATTCAAACAAAATTTATAAGTAAAACCCAAAACTACAAAGATCAGAATTGGTAGACGCTGTAGGTTGAAAGAAGTTGCTAAAAAAGTCTCTAGTTTGAATCTAGTAATGCTCTTTGAAACTTCCTCTGAGGCTCATTGTTTGTATTTTCTCATTATTTCCCATCTAGCTGGTTCTCTGTCAACTTGAGACTCAGAGCAACTTCACCTTCATGAAGTCATCATCACCTCAACCCCACAGAGACCAAGAGGAGCGTCTCCACATAAACTCAGCTGGTTTTCATTTACTCCAGGCTGAAAGAACCAGGAAGAGAGGAATGTAGAAAGGTGGGGATCAGGCTTTAACTGTTAGTGTAACGCTGGACACTTGACCGATTGCTGCATCCTCAGTGTACAAAGAAGCATTATTGCAGATTCTTCCTCCAACCAGTTGTTAGACTTATTTCTTAATTAAAATCCATTCCCTTTTGGTTTAAAAAGTAATATCTTTGTAATCTTTTTTGCAGCCCCATCATGCATCTCTGTTCTTTCTCCTTTTTCTTTTTCCCTGCTTGTCTAAAGAAAGTCTGGGTCCTACCTTTCACCATCTCCCACCACTGTGCTCGTGTTTCGTACAGGTCTTGGAGGGTCTGCCACTCGTGGTACCGCTCCCGGTACTGGCCGACCAGAACCTGGTCCTCCAGCAGGGAGCGGTTGAGTTTCCACAGACCTCTCCCGGTCGTCGCACCTGAAGGAAGTGAAAGCGTGCAGGACAGAAGGAGGTGATCAGAAAAGAAAGCCGGTGACAATCTAGCATCAGTTAGGGCGCAATCCCTGATGAAGAAATAATCAATACGAGAGGCCATAGAGCCGTCACCACTGACCCAGGTGTGGCCCTCCTCTCCAGGATGCATAGTTCTAAAACAGTCCACTAGTTTAAAATCCCTAACGATTCTCTGTAATAAAAGTGATGTTTTGTCTACCTTAAAATCCTGTCTATTTCTTTTCCTATCTTTTCTAGATAAAATGCAATTAAAATCCCCCCCAATTATTAAAGGTTTTGTTCCCAGCATGTGGGGCTGCAGTTCCTCTAAAAGGTCATACCTGTCGTGTTTGTCATTAAAGCCATAAATATTTAAGAGGTTAAAATCCTGTCCGTTAAAAGTCAGATTTGCTAAAAGTGCTCGTCCCTCTCTCACCACGGTGCTCCCCTCCACCAAGATGTGCGGGTTGTTTATTAAAATGGCCACGCCGTGGCCACAAGTCCTGCCACCGGGTGTAATTCTTTAAAAACGGGAGTGAACATTCTTGTAGTAAAAACACATCTGACTGTACGGAGCTTAAAAAGGATAAAACACTCTGGGCTCTAACTCGCGACTTCACACTTCTAACATTGATGGTTGAGAAGGTCAGAGTCATGAGTATGATGGCTAAAATCAAGTACGACATTTTAAAGGATTAAAAACAAGATAATACTAATTTAAACCCATGTTAAAAAACGGGCGGTCGTTAAAACAAGGCGGGTTCAGAGACTGTCCTGTGAACAGAGCTCTTCCTTCCCACATGGTGGTGCAGGTCGGGTTGGAGCTCCATCCCCCCTTCGGACTCTCGGTGTCGGCCGTCTTTCTAAAGCCGTTACCTTGTTTGGGTCCTCCGGGGTTGATTGGTGAGCAAAGTCTAGGAACGAGACCTTCTGTGGACTACAGAAGGTCCAGGAGGACGGCTCACACTCCCCTTCTCATAGATGGAGAAGTGGTGGAACGTGTGGACAACATCAAGTTCCTGGGCCTCCACATCACGTCTGACCTCTCCTGGAACACAAACACCTCCCACCTGGTGAAGAAAGCACAACAAAGGCTCTTCTTCCTCAGGAAACTGAGACGGGCTGGACTTTCCTCACGGCTGCTCGTGAACTTTTACAGGGCGATGATCGAGAGCATCCTCTGCCTCAACATGACTGTGTGGTATGGCAGCTGCACTGGAGAGGAAACAACTGACACTGGTGGTGAGAACAGCACAAGGCATTGTGGGATGCCCCCTCCCAGACCTGGACTCCATTTACACAGACCGGGTCAAGAAGAGAGCTGGATCCATAGCCATGGATCCCAGCCACCCGGGCCACAGACTGTTTGTGCCGCTACCATCAGGCAAGCGGTACAGGAATATACGGACTACAACAAATAGACTGAGAAACAGCTTCTTCCCCACAGCCGTCAGAGCCATTACTGCCTGCCGCCCCCCCCCTCCCACACATATCATAACCTCGCAGTCACACATACATATCCCCCACCCCCACACAGCCATATTGTTCTGCACTTTGCACTGTCACATCATCTGTACTTTGCCATAATTGGACCTGCTGCTACTTCTTTGGATGGTTGAGTGCCTTTAGTTAATTTAGTTGTATATATTGTTATTATTATTATTGTGTGTTTGCTTATTTATACTGTATATATTTGACCTTTTGCACGGGAGCTGCAGTGGAAATTTCGTTGAATTCTGTTCAATGACAATAAATGCTATCTAATCTAATCTAATCTAATCTCTCATTGGATGAGCCAGCGAGGAAGGCTCTGGATTCCTCTCCGAAAGAACCGAAGAGTTCCTCCAGCCTTCCTCTCTTCCCTACCTTGGGGGTAAGGTCGGGAGGTGACTCAGATGCCGGCCTCTTAGCCAGCTGGGCGTCGGGGAGGGGGGCATCATCGCTGCTGTCAGTCTGTTCTTCCTCAGAGTCCGAGCTAGCTCCGCCTTCGGTTAGCATCTCCCCCCCCTCACTGGATGTTTCGGTCTGGGGGGGGGGGCTTCCTTCCCCTCCCCGCTTCCCGCCCTCTCCTCCTCTCCTCCAATCAGAGGACCTGGCGGGAGATTTGAATTTTCCGACCCAGCTGCGTCCACTTGCTCATTTACCGTTTCTGTTAGCGTCTCTTTTCCTTTTTTCAGTTTATTTGCAAACGATTTTGGACAGTCTCTGAACAAATGATCCTGTCCACCACACAAATTACATTTCCGCCCGTTCGTACATTCATCAAAAGTGTGTCCCACTTCTCGACATTTACCGCAGAATACTTTTTCACAAGTTTCGGCCAGATGACCATGCTCGCCGCACTTCCGACACAGTTTGCCTTGATAGTGAATGTAGCCTCTGTTCTCCCCCAGGACTATCATTGAGGGGAGATGCTTCAGGCCCTGGAAGCCTTGGGGGTCTTCCCATTGTTTAATGGGGACCCGCCAAGCACAGTTCCAGATGCCGTCCACATCCCGCACCTTCATAGCCTGGCCTCTCACAGTGCAGTATCTACCCAGCCACATACAGATGTCTTCAGCACTGACAGTCTCATTGAACATCCTGACAATCACCGTTTTCAGGGAGTTGTCAGTCAGTTTCTCAACGTCAAATACTGAAAACTGGGTCTTAGCATTTTCAAACCGTGTCCAAAATTCCTTAAGAAGTGCGGCAGAGCAAAAACTTACATCATATCCCTTATTGAAAGGCAGGGTAAGGATACAATTCAGGTCATCTGGCCGAAACTTCAGCAACTGTTGAATCAGCTTCCTGGAAAAGTCCAATCTCGTTATTCTATTTTCTTCTTCTTTTTCCTTAAATAAAAATCGAACACTGTGGTGCCTCCGCATGCCGGCATGGCTAGCCGCCATGGTGGAGGCACCACCAGTTAAAGGTTTAAAACCTTTACTAAAACCAATAAATAGTTAAGAAACACCAATAAATACAAATAAAAGGTAAAAGATATTTTCCACTACTTAGTGGTCAATATCTCAACCGGGGACAAAATTTACTGAACCTCTAAATCAGTGGTAACAGCCAAGTCACAAAGACTACCGCTATCACCACCCAAAGGAGGGGACCGCTGTCTTAGCCAAAAGGCCGAGAAGGTGTAAAAACACAACAAAGCTACATAAACATAGTTGCGGCCCCTGGCCTCTTCAGGCTGTGGAGGCTCTTTGTTTTTTTTCTATTATGCAGGATCAGCTGTGCGGGCACAGCTTTCTGATTGGCTGCCTAGAGGCTGCAGGAGAGCAGCCACCCCATTGGATCAGCAAAGCCAATCAGACGTTGATGAGACCCACCTGCACCGTATAAAAGACGTCTGAGTTCATTCCTCCAGGGGGGGCAGCTAGCAGGAAGAGGTTAATAAAAACTTCACTTTAACACACGCAATACCAGAGAAAGGTCATTTAACATTTCTACCTTTGGAGTCCAGAGATGGGTCGACTGACCTGAAGGATTTTAGCTAGCAGGCGCTTTTGTTCTGTAAATAAGGCCATTACCCTGGTAATTACCCTGGTAATTACCCTGGTAATGGCCTCAACGCATCTCACAGTTGCACAATTGTTCCTTAGACTTAGACTTAGACTGACTTTATTATCATTTTGTATGCACAGGGTGTATACAGAACGAAATTTCGTTGCATACGGCTCAGGACAATGTTTGAGGTTCCAATGTTGTGAGGTTACTCCAGAATAAAATAAAATACAGTATAAAATATGAATATAAATCTAAATATAAAATATAAAGTGCAGGACTGACAGTAAAATAGAAGTTATTTAGCTCTGTACATGTGCAAGGTATAAAGTGGAGACCTGATTTTGAGTGCAGTCCAGTTAAGAGTTCAGCAGTCTGATGGCAAGTGGGAAAAAGCTGTTTCGGAACCTGGTGGACCTGCACCGGACGCTGCGGAACCTCTTTCCAGAGGGCAGCAGGGAGAACAGTCCATGGTGGGGGTGTGAGGGGTCACTGATGATGTTTCGGCCTCGGGACACGCATTCGGCATCGATGGTTGACCTGACTCTTCGCCCTTTTGCCTGAGCTGGGTGTGGAAGGTTGTTGCCAAAGCAGTTTCTCCTTGTGTGCCTTCTTCTCACTTGACATCAGGTCAGGCTGAGACAGCAGGCACTTAATCCAAAATGTTTATGGTCAATTTTGAGAAAACAATGTTGATAAACTCAGAAAACATGTTGACAAACTCAGAAAACATGTTGATAAACTCAGAAACATGTGAAAAATATTTTGTTATAAGTGAAATAATCTGCCAGTGGAACTAATAATTTTTAACCAATATTTAAGAATTATTGACTTAAAACAAGCGCCTATCTTTCTGAAAAGATTTTTCTAATTTAGTTTTGTTTTATTTAAAGTGTACCAAGACATTTGCACTAGAGACTAGACAAACTGATTGGTAAGGTTTTGTGTTTTTGCAGTGTAGTTCATTATTATTAATGCTTCTCTGTGGAATAATGAAGGAAATTCAACTTCAAATTATTTAACTTCACTACAAATTCAGGCTGATTAATATACAGAAACAATTTACTTGTACTTTTGACTTTTACTTGAGTAATTTTATTATGAAGTATTTCTACTCCTACATGAGTAAAATTTCTGGATTTTCTACCTGCTGAATGAAAAACAAACATGTTTTAACCAGAAATTCACCAGACACACACCTGCAGTTTTTGTTAAAGTTTCATAAGTTGTTTACTGGAAAAAACTGATTTAGAAAAATTTTCTTTTCCCTGTTTTTATTTTTTGTTATTGATATGAATTATTGTCCTTTTGGTCCTTAAAATACCAAAATTTTCACTTAACTTTATATTTTGGTCTGTCTAATAATGCAGTTTTTAAATATTAAATGATTGATAACTTGATCAGTTACTCAGAACTTGGGTAAACTTTTCACCAAACACTTTTTCACTCTTACTTGAGTCATTTCTTGGGTGGCTACTCTTTACTTTTACTTGAGTAAAAGTACATTGTTGAAGTAGTGCTGCTCTTACTTGAGTACTTTTTTGTGTCCTCTGCTGGCAGTCAAAAAGAACTGGTTGGATACAAATACTGATTTTGTGAATTTGTGAGCACAAATCATGAGTAGATGTTTAAAACTTAGCATTTTGTGGTATCTATACTTGAAAAGTTGATTAATATTAAGCTTCTGGGATTAACATTAAAGTTTTGTGTTTTTGATTTTTGTGTGAATTTTGCGGTTAATTGTAAAAACTGGAGGGGCCCATTGCTATAATTTGGAGTCTAGAGGGCCACATAAAAAGCTATGGCGGGCCAGATTTGGCCCTCGGGCCTTGAGTTTGACACACGTGCCATATATGATAATCTATAGGACTTTTTTCAATATCTATACATTTTGAAGTTAATTTTGCTTGTTTAGTCAAACATTTATTTTCTTTTGTATTGTGGAAAAAGACAGTGGGAAAGAAAATTTATAATAAATCGATGTCAACATGAAAAAGTAAAAGATAAAAACTAAAACTATTGATTTATAAATCTTGTTGAAAGTTGGTATTACCAGGGTTTTCGACCTGACGTCCCGAAAGAGGGTCAAAAGACCCTGAGTCCAAACTGACGACTCTGATGGCTCAAATTAGCATCCCTTCTTCAATTGAAAATGTGGCCGTTGACCGTCAGGCCAGAAGGTAGGAGAGTGAATAGTCCATGTTGGGGGTGGGTGCGATCTATGATGGAGGCAGCTCTACAGTAGACTCTCCTGTAGGTAATGCTCTTCAGTCTAGTTTTGAAGCATACATGAAGTGTATGCTTGTGCTGTGGAGTTGTGCCATTAGTTCACAAGAACTAATGGCATTTATTTCAGTCATAATCTTGCGGGGGGTGACCAAGGTTCCATCACTATGTGACAGCTGGTCAGCAAACCTGGCAAACATGATTGACATGGCAGCACTGAATGCACATGTGCTTTATCAGGCATGCATTGGGGTGCAGGAGAGACGGGTGGACTTCCTGGTTGAGCTTGCAAAAGAGTTCGGTAACTCTCATGTGAGTTATAGTCCATGACCGATAGAGCGATTAATAAAAGATCACATTTAACATCATATGTTAGCGCAAATATTGTAAAAAAAATTCCTTACAGATATTTCTAAATTAGCGCCACAAAATCTGTGATGTTGATTGCAGAAAAGCACAAAAACAATCCTGGATGAACTGATTAGTGTGAAAAGATGTTCAATCTTTTTTAAGAAACACTTATTGATGCTGAAACACCTATTTATTGATATTTTAACAATTTAATTGGTTTTTATCAATATGTTCTGGCACAACAGGCCCTTTATGAACATTCAGGTTTTTGATCTGGCCCAACACAGAAATGAGTTTGGATAAAAACCAGTGAATCATGGACTATTTTGAATGTAAACAAGAATAAATAGTGAGATATTTGGTGGTGGAATGATGTCACACCGCCAGCAAAGGAAGACTCTGTGATGTCACTGGCGATGCAGTCTGTGATGTCATCAACTCAGAATTGTATGTGACACAATTCTGCATATTTTTCATTGCTTGCAATATCACTGACCAGTTCAGACGTGCGCAAAGCTCTTTCAGGTAGTTTACCAATCGACGACTTTAGTGATTGTATTGAGGAGAAATGTTTCACTTATTTCAGCAATACTGCAACAAAATGATGGGACCCCAGGCGAGAACGGGAGGCCAGCAAGACCCCCAAGGCAGCTTCGCTCCTGCACATCTGGATATATTAGATGAGGAAACCCAAAGACTGGACTCCAGTCTGGAAATGGAGAACGCCAGGATAGAAGACGACCAAAACCCGGCCGAGCTGGAGGCCAAACTGAAAGAGATGGAACTGAGACTAAAAAGGCAGGAAGCTCTCAGAGAAACTCTTATCAACGAGGCCGAAGAGACAATGAGGGAACTGGAGAGATTAGAGAGAGAAGAGAGGGAAGAGATGTCCAGTGATCCAGCAGAACGTTACGCTGCAGACATTGATTCCACATTTTATAACGATGTGAAAAACATGGAGAAGACCTTGCAGCAGGAGTTTGAGGATTTAAAGGTGGCCCACCTCCTCAGCCAGGAAGCATTTGTTGCTGGAATACAGGCTGAGAGAAAGAAAACTGAGGCTGTCCAAGAAGAACTGGACCAACTTAAGACTTCATACAAGGAGCTGCGATATAAATATGATGCAGACATTTCTCTGGTAAGGCAGGAGGTGAAACATGAGAAAGATGCAAACATAGAAAGAGAAAAAGAGAGTCTGAAGCTAGTCAACAAGCTGAAAGCTGAGAAGGAGGAGCTCTTTCGAAAAATGGCTAGAGAAATCTTTATTCTGAGAAAGAGAGAGAAGCAGATGCTGAACGAACTGGATCAGGTTCACATTTCGCACGAGGAGCTGAAACGTAGGTTTGAAAGAAATAATATGGATTTACAGCAGGAGGTTGAGACATACCAGCATCAGGTAGAGCAGGAGAGAAAAGCTCACCTGGAGCAAACAGAGGAAGACAAGAAGCTTCTAGACCATATGAGAGCTGAGAAGGAGGAGCTCCTCCACAAAATGTCAGGAGAAATCGAGACATACCAGCAGCAGGTAGAGCAGGAGAGAAAAGCTCACCTGGAGCAAACAGAGGAGGACAAGAAGCTTCTAGAGAAGCTGAGAGCTGAATATGCCATCCTCCAAGAAATCACAACATCAGAGAAGAAAATCCTGCAAGACAAGGAAAGGAGTGCAAAGGCTGAGCTGGAGAATGTTAACAGTTTGTACATGGAGCTAAACAGTCGGTTTGAAACCGAAGTAACTGCATTAAAACATCAAGCAGAAAAACACCAGGAGGAGCTCATTTGTGTGAAAAAGGATTTACAAAGAGCGAGAGACGATCTACTGCTGGCCGACACTCTGAGAGCCGAGGAAGAAGGTTTCCAACAACAACCCATCACAGTTTCCCAAGAGAATGAAGAAAACTCACAGAACCAAGTTAAAGTCTTAAATCAAGAGGTTTCTTCAGAGGAGGATCTCTCAGGAGAACCTTTACCAGGTTCTTCCATGGATCCAGAATCCTCAGACGAGACCGAGGTCACTGGAGAAACCATCCTGCAGGATTCGGACAATCCAGATGGTAAAAAGATAAAGTCTAAAATTTCATTTTGGAAGAAGGTACGAAACACTCTGGGATGGAAGAAGCCAAAAAAGAAACAAACAAGTGAAGACATTCAAGAACGTGTGTAAAGTTCTTGATTTTGATATTTAGAGAAGGAGAAAGACGTGCAGGAGACGAACCGAGGACTGGAATCAAACGCATGGAGGTTGTAGCCTCTGTGAACGGGGCGCCAGGCCACGCTCCGTCAAGACCAAATTTAAAAACTTTTTCCCCCCATTGACAAACTAGAAAATAGATCCCTTCCCAACCAAATTGGAAAAAACGTGGGCAGCACGGTGGTGCAGCGGTTAGCGCTGCGTCTTCACAGACACCATCTGTGTGGAGTTTGCATGTTCTCCCCGTGTTTGCGTGGGTTTTCTCCGGGTGCTCCGGTTCCCCCCACATCTCCTAAAACATGTCGGTCAGGTCAGTTGGTCACTGCAAATTGCCCCCAAAGATTTGAAGAAACCCCAAACACATGTGCAGCTTTATTGTTAAACTTTAAAGTTAATTGGATTAGCCGTACGTTAGCACTTTTCCCTTCGCTTTTTTAGCGCCGCAGCAACACTGGGCAACACTTTTATAGCAACAGCTATATATCATCACCCAATTTGCCAGATTTTTTGTGCGTCGTCGGAGAGCACTGCCGAATGCGTAGGTGCATATCGCCTGGTGGACGGGTGCGGGAACTGTGCCAGAGGGTCTACAGTGGCTGGCGGGTGGCAGTGCCGGCACCCCGCGGTGGCCAATAGGCCGGAGCGGTGCTGAGCTGCGAGGGCTGCACGACGCCGCTTGCAGCATTAATTTATTTTATAATTTTTTTATCCAATTACTCGATTAATCATAAGAATAATTGATAGATTACTAAACAAAAATATTTGTTGTTTGGAAAACAATTTTGAAGAATTGCCTAGTAACAGAGTTTTTTCACTCTCTCCTCAGACTGAGTGGCTGTAACCTCTCAGAGAGAAGCTGTGAAGCTCTGTCCTCAGTTCTCAGCTCCCAGTCCTCCAGTCTCAGAGAACTGGACCTGAGTAACAACAACCTGCAGGATTCAGGAGTGAAGCTTCTCTCTGCTGGACTGAAGAGTCCAAACTGCAACCTGGAAACTCTCAGGTAAAATGTTTTGAATCCTAGTGAAGCCATATTTCTGTCCATTAACTGCTGCTATAGATGATGCAAATGTTATTTCAATAGTAGATTATTAAAATAAAAATGTCTGACTGTGATGAGGCTAATCATGCTAAGTCTTGAGACATAAACTCAGCTGGTTTTCATTTACTCCAGGCTGAAAGGACCAGGAAGAGAGGAATGTAGAAAGGTGGGGATCAGGCTTTAACTGCTAGTGTAACGCTGGACACTTGACCGATTGCTGCATCCTCAGTGTACAAAGAAGCAGTATTGCAGATTCTTCCTCCAACCAGTTGTTAGACTTTCTCGTCCATTTTACAAATGATAAATGTTGATTTCTACTATCTACAGAATGAAATACAGCTTTATTACTATTCTATGTTATTAACAGGTGAATCTCCAGTTTCTTGTGTGTTTTCCTCTTGTGAAAATGATCAGTTCAGACCTTGGGTTCTACCTCAATGTTCTCATATTCTCATCATGTGATGAATTGTGTGTCTGCAGCTTATCAGGCTGTTTGGTCTCAGAGGAAGGCTGTGCTTCTCTGGCCTCAGCTCTGACCTCCAGCCCCTCCCATCTGAAAGAGTTGGACCTGAGCTACAATCATCCAGGAGACTCAGGAGTGAAGCTGCTGTCGGCTGGACTGAAGGATCCAGACTGGAGACTGGAAGCTCTCAGGTATGGAGGAACCTGCTGCAGGAGCAGAGAAGGTCTGATAGAGGAGGAAGAGGGAGAAACGTCTTTAGTCCGTCTGCTGGGAAACATTTAGAATGAAGATGAATATTTAGTCTCCAACTGAAATGTTTTCTCTGAAACTGTGGTATTAATAAATGGATGAATAACACGGTGAATATATAACTTGACATTCTGAAACCACTTCTGTCTCTTATGACAGTTAAATAAATCAAATTATTACTGAATTTTAATCCCACCAGCAAAAATTGTTGCCAGACATTTTTTTCTAACTTCTAGAAGCTTTAAATGAATTATTTTGACTTTTGGCAGCTGCTTAATGTTTTAAAATAAAATAATAGTGTGTCTTCTCTAAACAATATCAATTTCATGTATCCAGTGTGAAAGGTCACATGACCAGACCTCTTTACTTCCTGTGTGACGCTGGACATAAATGTTTGTCACAATCCTGAACAAGAGGAAGTCAGTAAAATATTTAAATAAACAAATATAAATAAAATATTTTGAAAAGATGTTCTTTCAAGTGTTTACTGCTGATATATAAAGAAAATTGTATCTTTTGATCATAAGAAGAGTGAATGTAAGCGTGGCAACAATTGTTGTTTCACTGCAGACCTTCCACTTCCTGGTTCTGAAAGAAGAAACTACAAACCAGATGGTAGACATAACTGATTATGTTTAGCACATAATCAGTTATGCAACATTTATCACACTATGTAGCTGCTACATCCGCCGATAAGAAACTTGTAATAATAATAGATAACAATAGTTATTATTATTATTACAAATTTGATTTATAATGCCCTTTATATCTTTAAATCTCAAAGGGCAAAAAACCCCGAAACAAAACAAGCAATTTTAGTGGAGAAAAATAAATCAATAAATGAGATTAAAACCAATATCTCAGAAAATGAACCAAAAGTTTTGCTAAAAACGAAATGTCTTAAAGCTTCTTTTAAAACAGTACATGGATGTTTTGCCCTCAGCACCTGTGTAAGTTAGTTTTCTCTTATTTCAAGTGTATTAAGATATTTGCACTAAAAACTACTTGGTAAGAATAAGATGTTGTGTTTTTGCAGTGCAGGAGCTCCATCAGAGACCGTAAAGGCCTGCGGTGTTTAAAGTTCACGTCAGGAGAATCAAAAATAAACTAAACAAGTACGACTTGTTGGGAAGGGCTGTCAGGAAAACGGTTCCTCACTCTGAAAGGAATGCAGCAGCGCTGCTTTGGTTTGCAAATCTGCACCGAAACAAACAAAAACAGCTTTGGAACGAGAATGAGAACAAGATGGAGACATTTTACAAATCCTCACTCACTGTGATGTGCGGCAGTGGAGGAGTGATGGTTTGGGCTTGTTTTTGTAGGATTTACTTCAAAAATACAAAATCTTACTAAGTATTTTTGGTGCAGTTTCTAATGCAAATATCTTAATACACTTGAAATAAGAAAAACTCATTTAAAAATGAATTTTAAGCCAGATATATGAGCAGGTTGTCATGGTGTGGTGTTGGACCCAAACGCAGCAGGAAGGAGGCGTAGAAATAAATGGATGTTTTAATGAAAAAAATGAACCAACACAAAATCCAAAAACAAAACAAACTGGAAACACGAGGGAACAACAGGTAATCCAGGGAGGGAAACATGGGTAGTGACCATCAGGGTGACGAGACGGACTGGCGAGTTGTGACTGGGATGGAGGAGCTGAAATACTGGGAGGCAGTAAATGGAACAATGGCAGAGCTAGATGGGAAGAGTGATTTCAGCTGTGAGTAACTGGCACAGGAGCTGAGGGGCGGAGAGAAGGTGGCACAGGGAACCTAAGATCTGCTGGGAACACAAAGGGAGGAAACAGGGAACTGAAAAATACAACTAATGCAAAAAAAAACTAAGAGTAAGAAAAATCTGATGAACTAGGAGAGAAAGACATGAGGGAAACCATAACCACCCTAAATAGAAACAAGGCCGATCTAACAACAGTAAGAACTAAGGAACATAGAGCTAGAGAAACTAGAAGATCTAAACAAAGAAATAAATTAACTAGAATTACTAAAGGAAGATATACAGTACATAGACTCAGACGTGGAAGAATAACTGAACCTACGGTGATGAAATTAAGAAAGAAACATTACTAGAAACACTGCAGGGAGGCTGAAATAACTAGAAGGATAAAATAAAATAAAACTATAATCATTAAAGAAGGCTGGACATGGACTCAGACAAACAAGGACAGAACTAAAGAATAAACCTAGAAACACTATAAAGGACTGAAAATAAGGAAAGCAATGAGACAATTCTTATTTCACTAAATATCTCAAATAATAATAATATCAAAAGGACCATGAAAGGCTAAACTAAAGTGAACTAAAACATGAAGCTAAATAAAATGAGAAGCAGAACCAACAAAAAACCCAGAGTTCTGACTCGTTTTAATATTGATTAAAAAGTGCTAGTTTCACTTATAACGAGATATTTTCACCATGTTTTAGTGAAATAATCTGACAGCAAAACTTTTACATCAATATTGATAAATTATTGACTTAAAACCAGCTCCTTGTAAGTTACTTTAAGCTAGTTTTCCTCTTATTTCACGTATATTAAGATATTTGCACAGTAAAATAAACCAAAAATATTTAGTAGGATTTTGTGTTTTTACGGTTTTTTCAATTTGCTCCGACAGCCACAACCCTCTTTAGTTTATATCAATGTATAAAGTACATGAAAAATAAATACAAAAATCCAACTGCATTGATTGTTTTATTGAAATATTGCAAGTTAATATATTCCTGAGCATGGCAACAAATGAAGATGTGTATTTTTAATTAAATAATTGACTAATTTCGTACTTTTAATGTTTTCTTCGAGCTCACACTGCATTCTTTCTGCTGGCCACAAGATGGCAGAATTTCACCACATCTGATCCGCCTCCTCTCATTTAAGATGCAAATAAAATCAGATTTTAATCGACTAATTCATTACAAACACGGTGATGATGAAGTACTCAGCTGAAACAGAGGTGAACAGTAAACTCTGTGTGTTTTGGGGGATTTCAAGAAAGAAAGTGTGTGTGAGCGAGTGAAGAGGGGGAGGTGAGGAAGACGGAGCAAAACGTCCAGATCCGAGAGGCTCTCCCAGTCAGAGGCAGCAGCTTACCCGGCGCTTCCTGCTCCAGAGGTGATCACGTTACGCGTGGCTCGTCTGAATGAGGCTCAGGTAGATGTGGACCGATGGAGAGGTTCTCCTGCCGCCTGGATCCTTCTGACTGGAAGCTTTAATTTGGTGAGTAAAAATCTAATTTAACAGATTTAAACAGCTGTGCAGTAAATTGAAACAAACTGGGGATAAAATGCTTAAAAGTAACAAGAATGCAAGTTTTTTTTTTTTTTTTACAAACTAGAAGGAAAGAAATGTGGTGATTAATTTATGCTTCAAATA
>NC_045689.1:3038525-3042489 GCF_003331165.1 Xiphophorus hellerii
ATTTTTGTAGTGTTTTCAGAAGAGAATATGCTGAAAGAAGCTGCGATGAATATCGTTGTAAATTAGAGCCTTTAATGATACTTTTTAACTGATTTTCTCTTGAGCAACTAATAAAATTTAAGTAACAAGAACTAGGTGCAGGACACTGCAAAAAATACAAATCATACCAAGTATTTTTACTCTCGTTTGTAGTGGAAACAGTTTAATAGACTTGAATTAAGACAAAACCAACTTACAAGTGACTTTTCAGCAATATATAAAGAGCTTGTTATAAGTCAGTAATTCCTTAATTTTTGGTGAAAAGGTTCTAGTTTTACTACAGATATTTCACTTTTAACATGTGAAAAATATTTTGTTATAAGTGAAATAATCTGCCAGTGGAACTATAATTTTTAACCAATATTAAGAATTATTGACTTATTGTTATAACAAGTAAAGGAAACATTACCAGCAGCTGTTAAGGCCGCTCCATACATCAATAAAGTGACTGGATAAATGATAGGTGGCTGTCATGCAATCTACTCACACCACCTTTACGATCGACTGGTAGATCACAATCGACATGTTCAGCACATGTGATTAATCCATAAATGTTAATGTGTTAATATTACATAGTGCAGATTAATCAAACTACCTATTTTGACCTGAATACCTCTCACCAGTGGAGGGTTACCCAGGTAGCAGTAGTGCGTTGCCTAGGTAACGGGTAGCGAAAGGTGAAAGTTTTTCACTCCAGCAACAGAAGTTGGACATTTTTCAGCTTTCTTGTGTTTCGTGTCATGTCTACTTGTACAAACTTCACGTTTCACATGTATGAATTTCACCGGCTGGATGAGAAAAAGCGACTGTCGCCTCATCGCACAGGCTCCATAGGAAATGAACGGAGAGTTTCTAAATGAATATTTTAAACAAAATGGCTTCCCTCAAACCTTCCTGAATATAAAAACCTGTAAAACTGAGAATATTCACACGTTTGGTTTGAGACAGTAAAACAAGTTTTGGAAATGCGGCGGATACAGTGGAGGTTTTTGATATGGGCAGTTGCCCAGGGCGGCATCAGAAAGGGGTTAGAACCCAAGAACTAGAAAATAAAATCTATCTGAACAAGTTTGCTACTACTGGTGTGCACGTGTAGTTTCTGTTGAGTACTGGGAGACAACATGACCTGCTTTCTGCGACAAAAAATCTGCAATTTAATTGGTTGGAGTTCGACAGAAGGAGGGAGTTGCACAACTGTGTTCATATTTATATTTTAAGCTTACAAAATTAGTTACAGGACTAGAGTGTGATTAATCTGATTAAATTTTTTAATAGCTCGACAACCTTACTTATTAGTTAATTTGTTTAGAAATCTCTAGAATCTCTCGAACGTGACATCATCAGTGATTAGTCACTGGTTAATCAAGTGTCACTATGTAGTGGTGTTGTAAAACCGAAATCCCAGGGCAACTTCATGATTTAAAATGACAAAAAACTAAAGTCTCACTTTGTTAAAGTGAATTTAATTAGATTAAATGTTTTGGTTGGTTTTTTTTAGGACACTGTCCGTCAGATCTGGCAACCCTGGAGGCAGTTGGGGAACCCACTGAACTGCAGATCTACACAAACACACACGCTGCTCTGTTGCACACCGGTGCTTTAATGTAGTTTCCAGAGCAAATGAGTAATAAGTTTATTTTTATAACCGTGTCACAGTGCATGTATCTGAGGTTCACTTTGGCCACAGGAAATTTGTGACTGGAAAATCTAGTCACAAAGTCGAAGCAAAGTAGGACAGGGATGAAACAATACTGTGACATCAACATGTGTTTCCAGGCAGGCGCCCTGGTTAGCTGTGTTGTGCAGAGTGTGCTGCGTCTTAAGGTGTTTTAAATTAAAGCTTTTGATGACCTAATGGTCGCTTTGACAGTCACTGTTTTCAGCTCTGTGGCATCTGTAGCTGTAAGCAACTTGTGGGTCTGAAAGTTTGATTTATTCTCTGGTGCTTGTTCAGCTTTGAGCGAATGTCTAACAAACAAAAAGCCAAAAACCAAAACCAGCTGCAATAATTGGTACATATCAAGATAGATAGATAGATAGATAGCATTTATTGTCATTGAACAGATATACAAAACAGTGGAAGCTATGATTTGTTTCTTTCAGCTTCTGGTATCTCTCACTGTGAACTTCTTCTTTAAGTGTAACACATTCATTCTTGTTTTCTTTACCAGTTTATTGTTTACTTTGCATGCGAGTCATTAGGCGACTAATACATTAAAAAACAAGTGGTTAAAATGATGCCAAATGCTGAATAACAGGACAACAAATAACTGAAAGCACAGTAGCTATTAGCAAAACTGAGTTTTTAATAGCCAAAGACAAACACTTAAAGTAGTTTACTTAGAAAACTTAAAGACTGTTTCATATTAACTTGAGGGTTTCTGCGTTGGCACAAAAATGAAACTATTAGCAGTTATTATTTTAATTACTTTTCACCAGAGTCCATCATATTTACGCTAATCATGTCTGGCTTAGCTAACAGTGTTAGCTTGTTTAAATTAGTTACTTGTTTAAATCATAACTTATCTTTGGCATTGTACAAAGTCCCCTATTTCATTTAATAATAACCAGAAAAGGCAATATTTTAGCTATGCAATGTGCTTTTCCTTCCTCTGCAGAGCTACTTTACAGAAAGCTAACTTGCTAAAAGTAGCCGATCGGAGCGTGACGTCAGGCGCTCAAGCTCTCCCTGCTGGGGGCAAAAAGCTGCTGGATGAAGGTGACTAACGTTGGTTTAGCTGTTAAACTGTCAGCATAACGCGCTAATTGTTAAATGTACACCTCAAAAGAAAGAGAAAAAGGGACGCAGTGTTTTGCAACTCTGACAACTAGATAACAAGGTCAGTAAAACGTTTTAATTAAAAAAAAGTAGCCAGGTAGAGGGACGTAGACCGTCATTCTTAATTTACTTTGACTACCGTAACATGCAGATGTGATGTTGGATTCGGTGTGTTTCGGTTCAGTTAAAAAAATGTTTAAAAAGGCGACATAAACACCAACTCTGACATACCGGTAGAGCAGGGTGTTTAAATTAGCTAATCAGCCACCGCTGAGTTAGCTTAGCTCATAGCAGCGGTAGCTAATTACCACAAAGATCACTTATTAATGACCGTAAAATAAGCATTAATCCTAAAAACATAAAACTGTAACAGACTGAATGTTTTGTTATTTGTGTGAGAAATGTTTGAGTGTTTGTTGATGTTGAATGCTGAAACACATAGTGGCGTTTTTCTGCGTTATTTTCCCCTTTGCTGTGGCGAATTGCGATGAATTAATAATACCTTAGCAGCGCGGCTACGGAGGCAAGTAAAAGAATCAGCTCGTCCTCCAGCGTTGTGCGCATGCGCGAAACTTCCGGATGTAAAACGTCAACATGCAAGTCGTCCATAAGCATTGCTAATCGATGCTAATATGTTAGCTATAGATTACAAGCCTACAATTTGCAACTCCAGAGGCGTAAGTGAGTCTTTTCACTGTGCCTCTTAATAACATCGCCTTAAAATACTTAATAATATAACAGCGTTTTAAAATGTAACGGTGATAAGGAAATGCTAACCTTAGCAGTATAAAAACCCTGCTAGGTAAACGCAAGGGCGTTTACCTAGCAGGTAAGAGGACATTTTTTTTGTCCTCTTACGGGACTTTTTGACTTCCATTAAAAATTTAACATTTATTCTCTTTCAATCAAGTTTATTTGTATAACACATTTCAGCAACAAGGCCGTTCAAAGTTCTTTTCATCATTTTTTACTACTGAGAGTTTAGATATAATTATTATTTAGACTAGAAATTTTTATTTTCAGCTTAATTATTATTTAAGAGCAATATATTTGTTACTAAATAAACTGTGTGAATGTAGCTGGGTTATAATCTGATTTTTTTTTTTGTAATTATTTTTTTATTTAGACAGATTTCCATCACATTCG
>NC_045689.1:3042589-3101023 GCF_003331165.1 Xiphophorus hellerii
TTAATTACAGCTTTACCCATTTAAGATCGTACATATGTATACAACCTGAGAATCCAAGTGATTTTGTCCATACTGCCTTTCTGGTATTTTCTTTTACGAACTATTACTAATTTTCGTTGTGAACAATAACAAAAATATAATCTGATTTTTAATGTTAGCTTAGTTTAGCAGTTGTAGAATCCAGCTGGTTATTGTCAATAAATCAATCAAGTCTATTTCAGCAGCAAGGTGGTTCAATGTGCTTTACATCATAAAAACACAAAATTACAAACTTATAAAGAAACATCTTACAGTCAACAGTGGGACAAATGTTACATTTTGATGTGTGCCATCAACAAAATCATTACCCATGTTGGTCAATGTTTCATTTAGTATGGGTCAGGTGGGTTTTTAGTCTTTATTTAAAGGAACTCAGTGCTTCAGCTGTTTTTAGTTTTTTGGAAGTTTGTTATAGAAGCACCACAAATCTTTATTTGCTTCATTTTTATGAAGCATCCCATAAATAGTTTGGCTTTCTAAGTTTTCCTCTAAGTGAAATAATCTGAAGGTGAACTAGAACTGGGTTGCTAGGCAACGTGCTGGGCGTGGCTGAGGTTGCCAGGCAACGGCGCAACGGAATACTCTACCAGTGACAAAAACTTTTTCATCAATATCAAGGAATTCTTTACTTAAAACACTGCTGTCTTTTGCTGAAAAGTTACCTGTAAGTTAGTTGATCTTTTCAAATGTACTAAAATATTTGCACTAGAATACAGACCAAAAATACTTGGTTAGATTTTGTGTTTTTGCAGTGTAACGACAGCGGTGACTCCACTAAATGCTAATCAGCTCAGTTTAAGGTTTGGTGATCAGCAGGAAGTGGAGTTCACACTTTGTTAGTCTCATTCATGTACGCAGCAGATTGCCGCCGAGCCGGCAGCGGCAGCAGCAGGACGTGAGCAGACGTGTCGAGCGATCCTCGCTGTGTTCGAGAGTCGATCAGAAACAAAACCGGCTCCCGTTCACGCCTTCAGAGGAAAGGAAAACCAACAAACTAAACTGCTAATCCCAGCAGAGGAGCGGCCCAAACAAACAGCCCCTGGAGGAGGAGACCGTATTCCAGCCGCTGCAGCAGAAGTGCGACGAGTTTAAATCTGCGCCGCCTTCGCTAATTTTCTATTTCTATGTAAATTCAGCCGCTGCCTGGGAGAAAGAAAGCTGCAGTGCAGATAATGAGAAATAAGAGTCAAAAAAACAAAAAGAAATGCAGCTGCACATGCAGCAAATGAGGAGCCAAACACAAATCAAGCACTAATTTAAGCAGCCTAACTGGTTAATGTTTTATAATTTCTCTTCACGCTTTATTTTTACTCATTATTACTCAAAGCTCTCAGGAATACACAACATGCACGTGTTTAGAGATGAAATGTGATGTTTTGTTGAGAGCTTCCTCTGCTGCCAGGTCAGAGCTGCAGCAGACATGCGTCATTCTCTGCAGGCGTCAGCGGAGACGCGCGTCACAGCCGCCTTTCTGCTCAACTCACAGCCGCTTCGGTCTGAACACTGCAAAGACCTTACCGAGGATTTCTGTGTAGTTTACTGGGCAAATGTGTCAATACACTAAAAACAAGAACATATAAGCAACTTTTCATCAAAATATAGGAGCTTGTTTTAAGTCAATAATTCCTTAATATCGATTAAAAAAAATTCAAGTTTCACTGGTTGAATATTCTGCCGTTACCTAGCAACCCCAGCCAAGCCCAGCCCGTTACCTAGCAACCCAGTACTAGTTCCACTAATAACAAGGGAAAAACTGTCTTGTTACAAGTGAAATAATTTGCTAACAGAACCGACTTTCCCACTTTTGAAACTCTGAAATTTCCAAGATTTTTCTAGAAAATTTCTGAGATTAATCTCAAAATTTCCATAAGTTTGATTTTTGGAAATTTCCTTGTTACTTATCTGCATTGGCTCTAATGAAACCACGTAGATACATGAAGGGTTTTGATCAAAGCTGAAAAGGGATCTGGGATGAAGTGTTCATTTAATCCCACAGCATGATGCTGCCACCACCATGTTTCACTGTGGATATGATGCTTTTTCTTTTTTTTTAAATTTTGGAGTTGTTGCCAGATTTGAATTTTTTTTTTCAATAGAAATTCAAAAAACAATTTAGTATTTTTGCCCCTCCTTCAGTGCTTTTACCAACTTCTAAGCCTTTTATTTTGAAGGAATGTCCAGTTATTGTAACGCCGTTTATAAGTTATCATCTTCATTGTTCCATGGTGTCTAAATAACACTAAAAATATGTTGCATCCTTTTCTGGACTCATGTTTTCTGCTACGATCACATTTCCACCTCAGCTGATCTCAGTGTTGCATCTGGATGAGGATTAAAAAAAATAAAATAATAAAATAAAAAGTTTCTCTGTGTAAATTTTAGATTTCCAGCTCAGAATCGCAGGTTTTCTGCGCGCTTCGTCGGCCCCGCTCCCTTCATCTCTACCCTTTGAATGCCGGAGCTGTGTTTCCATGGTAACGCTGACCCCTGGGAGCCGGTGTTACTTATTTTTTTTTTTTATTTTCTCTCTCCACAGAAGTATCCTCTTTAGCATTCCTCTTTCTACTCTTTCTGCTCTATCTCTCTGTCATCCATCCATCCCTCCCACTCTGTTTACCTCTTCCTGCCTCTCCTCCGCTCCCTCGCTCTGTTATTCAGCAAAACCATGAAAATAATAAAAAATAATAAATCCTGCAGACAGTTTGTAATCTTCCACGTCAGGCTCCAGTGACACTTTGAATGTCCGTTTCTTTTCATCACCTCTCAGACATCGTTCATCTTTTGTCATTTCTCTCTCTCTTTTTTTGCTTCCTCTCCTTGTTATAGTCAAGCTAGCATAACTGACCTACTTCCCTCTTCCTGGCTATTATTTTTCTTAATTAAAGCTTTTTCCTGACTTGTTATCTAGTTGTGGTAGTGTTGACAATCAGTAGAAAAGCACATATTCTTTTATATATCAGGAGTACATTTAATAATTAGCGCATTATGTTGACAACTTGACAGCTAGTCATCGTTAGCGAGTTGTCTGCGGGATCTTGCGTGTTGTGCTGAACGTCTCCTGGACTTGCGGTTAAAATATTTTCCTGTTAATAACTCTTCTTCTGTCTTCTTGTCCTCCCAACAGGCCAAGCTGATTGTCCCCAACAGCACAGCCGGCCTCATCATCGGCAAAGGCGGAGCTACGGTCAAGGCGGTGATGGAGCAGTCTGGGGCTTGGGTCCAGCTATCCCAGAAGCCCGAGGGCATCAACCTGCAGGAGCGTGTGGTCACCATCAGTGGCGAGCCGGAGCAGAACCGCAAAGCCGTGGAGATTATCATCCAGAAGATCCAGGAAGACCCTCAGAGCTCCTCCTGCCTGAACATCTCCTACTCCAACATCACCGGTCCGGTGGCCAACTCCAACCCCACCGGCTCCCCGTACGCCAACTCCACCGAGGTGATGCCGGCGGCGGCGGCCGCTGCAGCCGCCACCGCCTCCTCTCTGCTGGGCCAGGCGGGCCTGGCGGGAGTCGGCGCGTTCCCGACCACCATGTCCAGTTTCTCAGGCAACGATTTGCTCGCCATCACCTCCGCGCTCAACACCCTGGCCAGCTACGGCTACAACACCAACTCTCTGGGGCTGGGGCTCAATCCCGCCGCCGCTTCCGGGGTGCTAGCCGCCGTAGCGGCTAACGCCAACCCAGCAGCAGCCGCCGCGGCTAATTTGTTAGCGTCGTACGCCAGCGACGCGTCTACCAGCGCGGCGCACCCTGTCGCGAGCCTGGGAGGCCTCTCTCTGGGGTCACTGGCAGCCGCCACTGGCGCCACCAATGGCTACCTGAGCGCGGCGTCGCCTCTGGTGGCGTCGTCCCTCCTGGCGACTGAGAAGCTAGCAGAGGGAGCGAAGGAAGTGGTCGAGATCGCCGTGCCGGAGAACCTCGTC
Organism: Xiphophorus hellerii; assembly: GCF_003331165.1. NCBI lineage: Eukaryota > Metazoa > Chordata > Actinopteri > Cyprinodontiformes > Poeciliidae > Xiphophorus > Xiphophorus hellerii. Next base: position 3,046,551 of record NC_045689.1, read on the forward strand.
GGCGCCATCTTGGGAAAGGCGGGAAGACGCTAGTGGAGTACCAGGAGCTGACCGGCGCCAGGATCCAGATCTCGAAGAAAGGCGAGTTCATCCCGGGAACTCGGAACAGGAAGGTGACCATCACGGGGTCGCAGGCCGCCACGCAGGCCGCGCAGTACCTGATCAGTCAGCGGATCACCTACGAGCAGGGCGTCCGCGCCACCAACCCACAGAAGGTGGGCTAAACCTGACAGCCGCCCGGAAATGAGGAGGAAAAGTGAAAAAGGAATGGGGGCTTCGGGGGAGGAGAGCAAAGAAAAAGGGAGAATGGAAAAAAGGAGAGGAGAGAAAGAATATCCGAAGGAATCGTTTGCGCCGTTTTCTTCTGTGTTTTCAGTATTCTATATTAAAAAAAAGGAAGTTTTTTGACTCGAAGCAAAAATGTGCTGAGGAGGGGAGGGGGAGCGAGTTATTACGCTGAAAAACCAAGAAAAAAATGTGTAAAATGTAAATAAGGTTTTATTACTTAACGTCTTGACCTTTCGGGATTTTTTTATTGTTTTATTTTTTGTTTTTTGTTCAGTAAATTAAGCTGTCTGTGTATTGTGTGGACAGAGCTGAATGCCATTTAGACTGGGAGGCTACAGAGTGCGGCGGGGGTCAAGGGTCACGAGGGTCAGGGTGAGGCGGAGGGTTGGTGTTTACAGGGTGCAACACTCCCAAATCCCATCCCAGCCGCCGGCCCCTCCAGCCCACACGCTGTATCCTCAAACAGATTTTAGTTTGATTTTATTTAATCCAGGAAATTTTAAATTCGCCCCCTTTCGCTTCAGCCCCTCCCCTTTTTAACGGTTTTTAAAAAAGAGAAAGATTGCAGACTTTAGCTTAATGTGTGTAAGCTAAGAAACGTCCTCAACTCCCGAAAACTTCGCCTCCCTCAAATCTCGGTGAGGAGCGTGAGGGCGTTTCTTCATTCGCGCGCACACACACACACACACACACATTTACACACACACAGGCGCAACCGGTGCAGCGCTGCAGACCCGTCTCTGCAGTATAACAATAATAATAACACTAATGATGACAGCAGCTGCGTTTCCGGCACAAATGTGCGCAAAATTTTAAAGTTTTGCAATTAAATAAGAAACGTGATGAGTCATTAAAAAACTACTTCCTGTTTTCTTCTTCTTCGTGGTTTGAGAGTCAACATCCGGTTGCTGGTCATGTGACTCGTGCGATGTGAAAAAATTGTTTCCATTGCAGTTTTTTTAAACAATAATTTCTTTTAAGTGACAATTTATTTTAAAAAGGTCAATTTGCGCCGTCATCTGTTGACTGGAAACGCAGCTGATGTCGTTTTGCTACAGGAAATCTCCACCACTGTCGCTATTTATTAATAACATCGCTCGTTTAAAGCGCAGTCTAATTTTTTAAATCTGTGAATTCAGGTTGACATGAATGTAAATGAGACTTTTTGTTCTGGTTTTTGTTTTCATGTAAGAGGAATAGTAATGTCAAATAGTGTAATATATGTCTTATTTATGTCCAGTGAGAGAGCCGCCCCAGGCAGGAAGAACACTAGAGTGATATATCCAGTCAAAGAGCAGAACAGGGAACACACACACACACACACACACACACACACGAGCGCTGAAAGGAAACGTCACAGCACCATGTTTGGTGCCACTGAAAGAGAATCCATCATATCTGCTGTCTGTAGCTGAAGTGAAGCGTCCAGTTATCGTCCGCTGCAACTAAAGATGAATCGTTCAGACGAGACGTTGTGATGAAAAAACCTGGAAATTTATCAGTTTGAAAAGCTGGAGTTTTGCTAGAAAACAGAAATATTTTGAGATTAATGTCGGAAATTTGGTAGAAAACAAACATGGAACTTTTTGAGCCGAATATTTGCTAAAAAAAAAAGAAAAAACTCAGAAATTTTGAGATTTAGCCAAGATATTTTGAAAAAAAAGTGTAAATTTTTGAGTTTGAAAAGTTGGAACATTTTTGACTTTTTGAAATTTTATCATTTTAAAGAGTCAAAGAAAAAATGTACTCAAACTCAAATTTCCAGAGATTTCTGAGATCTCAAACTTTCTACCAAATTTTGGACTTTTCAAAAATTTTGAGATTAATCTGAGAAATCTAAAGATTAATCTCAGAAATATTTGAGAGAAAAAAAAACGTGGAAATTTCTGAGTTTCGGACGTCAAAACTTTCTGACTTTAGAATTTTTACAAAATTTCAAGATTTTTCTACTAGTTTCTGAGATCTTAAAATATTTACATCAAACTTTCAACTTTTAAAAATTTGGAGATTAATCTCAGAAAATTGCTGGGGAAAAAAATCTGAAGTGTTGACAATTTTCTAGAAAAATCTCAGAAATTTTGAGGAAAAAAAACATGGACATTTCTGAGTTCGAAAAGACGGAAATGTTTGACTTTTGGAAACATTTCAAGAAGTCAAAAGCTGAAAAGTTTTGACTTTTGAAACTCAGAAATTTACCAAGATTTTTCTAGAAATCTTCAGGTCTCAAAATTCGAGTTTTTCTGCCAAATTTTTGACTTTTCAAGTTTTTTTCTAGAAAATTTTAGAGATTAAGCTCAAAATGTTCAAGTTTTCCTACCAAATTTCCACACACACACACACACACTCGCTCGCTGAAGGACACACCCGGCGCTTTATTCGGCGCCACCAGAGGGAATCCATCACACGTTCGGCGCAGCCTGCAGTTACATTTCTAATCCAGCAGGGGGCTTATCGGCGCTGTGGTGCAGCTGCATTACGCTCCTGTTTATCCTGCCCTGCTGCAGCTGAAACTGCGTCGTTTAGACGAGCCGATCTCGGCCTGTGGTCTTCCAAACCCGCCTCCCCTGTTTCAGTTTAACTGGATCCAGCCAGAGCACTTAGGACTGACTACTGAGGAGACGCAGCCGTCGAGTCGGGCGGAAACAAAACCTAAATAAAAACACTGAGACGTCGTTCGTCTGGGGGCCGCCGCTAAATCTGCGCGCAGATTTGTTCTTCAAAAGGCAGCATGCATATCAGTGAAAGGAGATAAACTCGCCCGTCCGACTGCCACGAGGTCAAAGGTTAAAGGGCAGATGTCCAACACGCACCCGGGGAGCGGAGCTCCCGTTCGTTTACTGCCCGCTGTAGGCTGCTGAAGATGTTGTTTATTGTGTTGAATATATTTTGTGTTGTGTTTTTTTTAAGCAAATCGGAGTACACTGAATTATTCTTATTATTTTTCTTATTTTGTCTTAATGCACTGTGAAGCTAGAGAGCCGCTCCCCCGGCCTGCTGGAGGTCAGGGATGCGTGCTGCAGACGGCATCATGACTGGCAGGGAAACAAAACAAAACAAATCCACGTATCTGAAACATCAGAAGAAGTCGTCATATCCGAGTCCTGAGGGAGAGACCGGGTCGGAAACCGGATCAAATCAAACCAGTTCTTCAACGCAGCTCAGAGTTTTAAAGTCCAAACGCTAAAACTGAGGAGGGGGTGTGTTTTTTTATTTTTTTTTACTAAGCTAAAACAACAACAACAATCTGAGCCCAGATCAGATTTGCTAGCGAACGCGTCGTTCTCAGTTGGAGCGCCAGTGAGGGTTTAATCTCCACAACTTGGTAAGGAGGCTTCTTTACTCCCATCTAACTCCATCCACACTCTGCTCACCTCCTCTTTCCCAGTGCACTCCCATTCTGACACCCTTCTCCTCCTAACACATCGCTCCATGGGTGACTATGTCTGCTGTTTGCCCCGATCGATGCATGTCTGCTGCTTGCCCCAGCAAACGCCTCAGATAGAGTCCGCAGAGAGCCACGCCTACGGAGAGCTGCAGGAGGAAACACTGGTGCAGCTCAGAGCAGCGGCTGGTCAGCTGGAGTCCCATTTGCACAAACTGCGGCGGCGTGTTGGAGGCGATGTGGACGAGAAAACAGGAGGAGCTTCAGACAAAAAACCTGGAACATTTGGGACTGATTTCAGAAAATGTCTAGAAAAAATAAGGAAGTTTTTGAGTTTGAAAAGTTGAACATTTGTTTGAAAATCTCAGAAATGTTTCAGAAAAAAACAAGCTTAAAATTTGATTTTTAAAAAAACTAATTTTGAGGTTAATCTAAAAAAAATTGAGAAAAAACAAGACACTTCTGAGTTTGAAAAGTTTAAACTTTGCCAGAAAAAAACATTTAATTAAATTTCAGTAATTTTTAAGAAAAAATATTGAGGTCTGAATTTGAGAAGTTATAAATTTGATAGAGAAAAGCTCAAATTTTGAGATAAATCTAATAAACTTTCTAGAATTTTTTATTTATTTTTCATTTTTATCACCTTGAGCTCCAAAAGTAAAAGATTTGCTAGGAAAATCTCAGAAATTTTCAGATTAAACAGATTTTCGAGAAAAGTTTCAAAATTAGAAAACTTTTGAAATCTCCAAATTATTTTTCTCGAAAATCTCTGAGGTTAATTTCAAAGCTTCTGAATTTCTTCTTGCAAATTGGTGATTTTTCAAACTCAATATTTGCAACCGTTTTATTTTCATATAAAATTTCAGTTTTTTTCTAGAAAACTTTTGATTTCTCAAAGTCAGAAGTTTCCACATTTTTTCTTTTAGAAAATTTCTGAGATTAAACTTGAATTTCTTTTTCTTGCAATTATTTTACTTTTCAGGCTCGTAAATTTTCTTATTTTTTCTAGAAGATTTCAGAGATTTTTTGTCAGAAATCCAGCCCTCCTTCCCCTGCTCTTCTGTCCGTGTCGGCCCAACACGCCGTCGTACACAAACACATATCACCGGGGAGAATCTTGACTCGGGTTTGACTGGATTTCATTGGTAGATTTTGCTCCCATTCTTCAGTGAACAGATACTGTGCTGCATGCGTTTCATACGCAAAATAATCAGAATTTAACATTAAAAAAATGTCAAACTCACTGGAATTTGTGATTTTAAACAGTTTATTTATAGACTGAATGTGCAATATGCAGAAAACATGCATGCAGTGCAGCATCTTTTAGCGGGAGACGTGCTTAGATTGTTATTATTATTATTAATGAAGAGAGGATTTATATTTCATCTCACTGATTAAACCTTAAAATAATCTTTAAGTTTTTCTCAACGTTAGGCGACTGAAATAAAAATGTGACAAGTACTGGAAGCAATACTCGCGTCGGCATATCGTGTTGTCCCGTCTTTTATCCTCTGTCTGCCGCATAGGAGCGTTAAACCGTAGATGTTGGATAGGTTTACAAAAGTACATCTTTTTGTTTTCTTTTTTAAAATTGTGGAAATGCTGCTATTTAATAATTGATGTACCAAGACGAAAACATATCGGAGCCTGTCCTTCAGCTGGAGCAGCGAGTTTGAAGCGACGCTGTAAAAATAAATGTTAGATGCTGACAATAAGTTAATTTTGTGCCAAACATGTCTTGAAGGAGCTAAAACTCTAAACGTGTTAACTCAAAAACATTAGGTAATAAGAGACCTCCTTTTATATTAAGAAAATGTGAAAAGTGCCAAATGAAACTTATTTATAGTAAGGGTGAAGTTCCCATATCTGTTTTTAAGAACTAGCTAGGCTAAAAGACGAAGCACCTCACTATAACTTTCATTTTTTGTCCTTCCTGCTAAAGAAGGAACCGCCATTTTAGTGTTAGGTGACCCTCTGGGAACTCAACCTCCCAGAATGCAACAGCACTACTACAACTCTGGGGCTAGACTGATCAACATAGCGATAGCTTAGCATCGTCATGCTAAAGAAAATGTGACTAAGATAGCATTCTTAAATACAACCTTTTATAGCTACAACAAGAAAAAAATAAATAAAATGTATTTTGTGGAAATAGATGTTATCTTTTTTGCACGTCTATATTGCATGATATCAAAGTGAAGCGTGGACAAAAAAAGAAGAAAAAAAAAACAAAGAAAAACAAATAATAAAAAAATAGGCAGTGTGTGTTGTTGATTTTCTGAAACAAATCTCTGCATGTCGATAAGGGTAGAGCATTTGATATTGTTTTACGTTCAAACTGTTGTTATTCCATGCAGCTGCTTTAAAACAAACATGGCCGCCTCATGTTTGCTACAACAGGAAGAGGAATTTTTTAGAGTTTAAATTGACTTCCTTGCGAGGGATTTGAACAAAGCTTTTGAACAAACTTTCCTTTCTTACATCCTGAGCGAGCTTGGATTAAAAATATTGAAACGCACATTAAAATCTATATATTTCTTAGGATTTAGCTACAAATCTAGACAGAGATTGTCCACGAATGTTCTCATCATTTCATGAGTTTCACTTTTCTCACAACTGCTGCAGGAGCTTTCATGTGTTTTTCTGTGGTTTCGTGCTCTAACATTACTAACCTGTTGACGCGTTTTGTCTGGAGTCTTTTTATTCCCCCTTCCCTCACTTTCTGGCTTATCTTGGCATTAATTCATCAGTTTATGCAGTGAGTTAGTTATGCAGGAGGAATCCAGGACCGGTGTGACAGAAGGAGGTAAAAACTCCTTCATGCGTCGGTGTTTTAATCGGGATGCACCGATCCGGTCATCAGAACCGGACGATTTTTTCCCTCCTGTTATTTAATAAATCGAAACAGAAAAGTGACATTTCTTCATGCTGTAAACACTTAAATGAAATGTTTTGAGTTTAAATAAAGGTTAAGGAGTCCTACAGTATAATGATACAGTATTTTAAACAATGATATATTGCACAGATTATTACACTTTATTGATTATCAATTATCTTGTTATAGTGTAATACAATAGTTTCCATGCTGTGACTCTCCGGGGTTTTGTGCTGCAGAAATATTTCCATTCAGCAGAATCTCTTTTTCGTAAACAATGCTAAGCTAATGATGCAACTCTGACATTTTACTAGAATATGGCAAAGGAAACACGCTAGCCGCTAAAACTCTCATGTTTTAGCAGCTAGATAAAACATGAGAAAGTCAACCTAGCTTAGGTTGGTGGAATCACCTGACTCGCTCGCTCTTCGGTTGCCTAGCAACAGCCTGCTGGGTGAGAAGCAGTTACAAGCTCCCCCCCACCCCCCTTAACCTTTGGTTACCTAGCAACGACCTGCTGAGTAACTGGCAGTTGAAAGTTGTTTGAAAATAAACAACTGGAAAACAGGAAAGGTTACGCCAACAGTTTGGCAGTGTTTCAGATATTTGAAACAAGAAATTAATCCACAATTGTTGATATCGACTTATATTTGTTTTTTAGCCGTTTCGTCTTGTTTTAACAGTATTTCAACGTTTTAAAAATGGATTTTTATGTAATTAGCCTCCTTCACGAAAACCTGCAGCAGGTTTTTTATCGGGTTTTCAGTCCATAAAAAAAGGAAACCAGACGTGATCGGTATCGGCTGAGATCGGTGCATCTCTGGTAAACGCCTTTCTGACTCCCAGATAAAATAAGTATTCTGAGTCCCGGCACCTCCTGTGTTCACTTTATCGGCTTCAGCATGGCCGTCTTATCCTCCTGTCAGAAAGTATTACCATGAGGTTTTAAATGTTTGCACTAGTTAAACTCTGCTGACACTGCATGACGGGCCGAGCTGAGCGTGAGACCACTGTAGATGTTTAGCATTAATCCGTGTTTTGTGTGTTTAGATGTGCATGCTCCTCATGTCCGTCTCTGTTGAAAGCCGATGAATCATAATTTCTTAAATGTGTAGCTAGTTTAACCCCTAACCTGCTCAACAGGTCATAACTTGTTCTGATTTTCATTTTTCATTTTTTGGCCCTTTTTACTCCACCTACCTCTAGAAACCTGCTTTCCACGGTGTGTTACAGGAAACTCGGTCCCCATTGAAACACCAGCAGCAACTGTAGACTGCATTTGTCACATCACTGTTTTTCTGTTTCTTCTTCTTCTGTTGATCTCTTTACCTTCCTGGTTTTTGGTTTGTACTGTATGCTCTAACCCGAATCTGTTTTAACAAAAAAGAAAAAAAAAGAATGCCATTTTCTGTCTGTAGCTTGTTTACCCTTTTTTTTCCCAAACATACACATATAAACACAAACAAAACACACTCCATGCTCTCCTTTTTGTGCACTTTCACTGCCCACTCCTTCCTCCTCCTCCTCCTCCTCTTCGTCCAAACATACACTCACACTTTTCTTCTCCTCTGCCGCCTCCCACGAATCTCTTCTCTCGAGTGCCAAAATAGAAAAAAGAGAGGAAAACAAACAAAAAAAAAAACAAAAACAAACAGTGACTACTACTACTCCTCCTCCTACTACTACTACCATTCCAAGCGTTTTTTGAGTTGTATTGTCTTGGACATCCATCTTGGAAGCACCCATGAAGCCAGCATGCTCCGCCCCTCATAACATGATGTCGCTCATGACGCCTCAACTGAACGGCACCTTTTGCCCCACCTACCACCACCTGTCTCCTCCTCCTCCTCTTCCTCACCTCCCCCCACCCTCCACCCTCCACAGAGCTAAACCCGGCCAGGATTAACCCCTCTGCAGGTCGGCTACCTTCCTACTCCAGAAACCAAACAGAAACAGCGCTACTACCGCTCATGCCAGCTGCTTTTTCTTTTCTTTTTTTCCCTCCTAATTCTGTCATTTCTTCAGCCTGTTGGACTCCATTTTGATTGTGTGCCATTTCCCCCTTTCCTTCCTTCTTTCTTCCTTTCTCTGTGATCGCTCTCGCTCCATTTGATTTTTTTTCTCAATGGGGAAAGTTTTTTTTTTTAAATCTCCATTTTGTTTTTTCTAATGATGATTTTTTGTTTTGTTTCTGTTTGTCGTTTAACATCCAAATCACGCACCGTGGTGTGTGTGTGGGGGAGTGTTTACGCACCGTCAGCTGCGCAGCCCATCCTCTGTCTTCTCGAACTATTTTTGAACTTTCACCCCACCCCCTCCTCCTCCCTCCTTCCTCATGAACTTTGACCTTCCTTCCCCACTTCTGTGTTCATTCAACTGTTTGGACGATAACTCTCCATTCCATCCCTAAAACCTCTCTTGAGACTGTGCAATGCTAGCTGATATGATTGGATTATTATTATTTTTTTGTTTGTTTGTTTGTTTGTTGCTCATCATTGGGGGACATTTCTCTGAGATACAAGTAAAAAAAAAATGAAAGTAAGAAAAAGCTCCTTAAAGAAAAGAAAAAGCATAAAAAGCAACTGTTTCTCCACGTTTTTCTCTCTCTCATTGTAAATATTTTTGTCAGAGTTTTTTGCCAAGCTGTAAAGAGAGAACGTGATAAGCAGAACGGGGCCGGCAGCATAAAGAGAGAAACTCCTGAACTCCCGTAGTGTGATCTTTAATCGGCTCTGCTAGTGTTGCCCTGTGCTGTTATTAGTGTTGATTTACCTCCTGTGTGCACTGTTAGCTTCCCTGTTAGCTTCAGATAGCAACCGCTAACCTCGACGGCTAGCTAAACGCCATTCTCGATGTGCATTTGTTGATGTGTTTCCTACCAGTGAGTTGTAGTGGCGTTAGTGTGTTTTTATTAGCGTTAGCCACATATATCATCATTACAAAAAATAAAAACACCGCCATTAGTGGAAAAAAAAAAAAGAAGAAGAAGAAAAAGTCGGATCATATCTCCATGTTGCATTTTTTTCTGGAAATAAATTCGACTCCCGCCATTTCATTGCATTGCTCTCAGCTCCACTCTTGATTTATGCTGCCTGCCCCATCGCCGTGACAACACCACATGAGCTATTTATTTCTCAGACTATTATTGATATACTATTAATAAATAACGTCGCAACAAGAAAAAGGGAATGACTGGAAAAAAAAGGTGAATTAATACTATTGTTTTGTTTTTATTTTTAGTATCTTAGTGGTTGCTTTTAACAACATTCATTAACTGACTTAAAGATTATTGAGTATTTAATGTAATTGTAGCATTGTGTTTGTAAAGCGAAAAAAAAAACCTAGTGAGTTGTGTTTCTTGACTTGTGGATTACCAGTGAAGTGGGCAATCTAGTGCTAATATATATATGAGGTCTTTTTTAAGGATTCTTATTTTGCGACAGCAACAGCAGTCATTATAAATGTTCATTTTAGCATCACCTGTCTTCCGTTGTCTTATTCTTCACCTTCCACCACACTCTGCATCATCACAGTAACACATCGCAAGTCCGGGGTGGGACCGAGTGCTAGCTGGTGTGAGCTAAAAACATTCACACCAACCCGAGGGACGTCGGCCCCGCCCACTTTCCTCAAATTAAACAAAATCCGTGTCAGATGTTTGTGCTGCAACACTTTCATTTGTGCTGCTATTGCTTTAAAGACTTTAATAAATGTTTCCAGTCAACCAGCCAATAGACATTTACGAAATTAAACAGTCGCTACTTTGTGCCACACAATGTAGCGACTGTGCTACGTTGATTGATTGATTAATGTGCTGCACAACTTTTTGTGTCTTTTTCCAAAGGTCAACCAGCCCATCCACATTTATGAAATTAAATGAAATACGGTGTCAATCAACTGTGCTTCGTTTGTGCAGCACCAAAAATTGTGCTGCTACGTTTGTGCAGCACAGTTGATCGACACCATATTTTATTTGATTTAATAAATATGGACGGGCTTGTTTACCTGTGGTGACCTCTGGAAACATTTATGAATATATTTAAAATGACAGCAACACAAAATTAAATTTGTGCTGCACAAATGTAGCAGTATAAATTTTGGTGCTGCACAAACCTCCAAAATGAGTTTTTTTCTGAACTTTCTGCTAAATCTTGAGCACAGTTTATTCACATCAATTAATTAGATTTTATAAATGTGAACTAATCACTAATTGGTTTAAAACTTGCCCTCAAGTTTAAGCTGCTTTTAAAACGAAAATTTGTGCTGCACAAACGCAGCATAGTTAACACCAGATTTTATTTGATTTTGTAAATGTGGATGGCTGGTTGACCTTTGATGACCTCCAGAAACATTTGTGTCTTTAAAATGACAGCAGCACAAACAAAAAATTTTGCAGCACAAAATTTGACACCAATTTTATTTAATTTGAAGATGGTGGGCAGGGCCGACTTCACTCAAGTGAGCGTGCATGAGTTGCTTCTAACTTTCCTTTGGATGCATGCGTGTTGGGGTGTGTGTGTTTGTGTGGGTGAGCGTGTGTGTGTGTGTTGGGGTGGGCGTGCGTGTGTGTGTGTGTGTGTGTGTGTGAGGGTGGGGCTCGGGGTGGGTGTTTCTGTCCAGTGTCCACCAAAAAGCTAAAACCTGTCAGGCTTCCATGCTCCCTGATGGAACCGCCTGACGTTATAGCTGCAAACCCTCATCATGTGATCTGACTCAACTCGACTGTCCATAACCCCCTTCAGTCACCTGACCAACCAAATCAACCAATCACTGTCCACCACTACCGCCTACCCCTGCGCCATCCTTTTGCTGCACACCACGTCAGCCCCATGTGATGTCCTCCATCGATAACATACTACTGTCACAATCTATACTGACAGATCTGGGGATAAAAGTTAAAGTATTTTTTTTTTGTTTGTTTGTTTTTTTACTTTTTAGATTCCTAACGGTTGAAATCCAAACAAAACCGAATTCAGTTGCTTGATTCATTAAAGTTTCAACCAATTTGGGTTTAGTTTGCTTTAACACGTCTGTTCCTTGGACTTCTGCCTCCAAAGCCTCAGAGGTGAAAGAAATTTAGCACTAAAGTGTAAAAGGAATCATCCAGTAGAGGAGGGGTTCTCAAAGCGGGGGTAGTGGGCCGGAAAGGGTCGCAAGACGCCAATTGAAGGGGTCACTAAGTCATTTTTAGAATTATAATAATGTAGCTCCTAACGTGCATGCAGGGTTAAATAATTAAATATGTCATGAAATAAATAATGTACATATAGGTTTAACATTTTTCAGAATGGAAAAAATAGCATGTGTTCCAATTTAATGTGTGATTAAATTTAGTTTTTGTAAGGAGCTTTGAGATGATGTTTGTTGGGAACTGGCACTTTATAAATTAAATTTAAATAAACTGAGGGAAATAATGCCTTTTTTAGAGGGTTGCATTTGAAGTTATTAACCAACTAAAACTAACAAAATAACAAAAACTGAAATTGGGAAATCATTTTTGTTAACTGAAATAAAAACGGTAATTTGAGGGGAAAGCTAAATTGAACTATAGTGTGTGTTTATAAAACTAAAACATAATGAAATTATAAATATGACATCCTTCGTTTTTGTTTATTAATTTATTTATTAGCCTTTTGAACTGATGTGAAATTTGTTTTTAAGTTTACGCTAGTTGTCTGAAAATTGCGGCATAAATCCGTAAAAGTATGAAAAAACTAAAACTACTACTATAACTAACAAAAACGAAATAATATTTAACTAATAATTAATAAAAACTAGCAAACACAACTAATTAAAACTAACTGAATCAGACAAACAAAAAGTCACAATGAAATAAAATTATCACATATCAAGCAAGTCTCTGGCGCTCTTATTTTGGCGGCCACAGGCTGAAAAGTGTGGGAACCCCTGCAGTCGCAGAGAATTTCACCAGGACTATTTTTGCTGTCGGAAGCAGATGTAGTCGTTGTGCAACAAAAAGTAAAATAAAATAAACGTTTTGGGGACAGAAATTCACGTGACAGACGTTTGTTAGAGTTTATTTCAACATTTAGGGATTAAATCTGAAGGCGGTGCGCTTACTTTCTACACCATTTCACTCATTAAAAAAAAAAAATAATTTCTTTAATCTTCGAACCAAGACTTGCTCTTTTCCCCCAGAGCTGCATCCTGCATCCTCTTGTTCATACTACTGTACGTGCCGCATACTACCTTTACCAGGCCAGAATCCACCTTAACCCGTTTCCATGGCAACCCGCAGGGGGGGGCCAGTTGCCCGGCAACTGGCTTCCAGCACAACAAAACCAAGCTACCGACCAAGCAACCCAACTGACGAGGCCACGCCCACCTGGCAATGATTTGATCTTAGAGGAAGAAGCAGAGGAATGAGAAACATAAAAAGGAGAGAGAGGACAGGAAGAGGGAAACGTAGTTGTGATTCTCAGGGTGTCTTACGCAAATTTACTGTTTAGTCTGTTCTCCAGTCTCTCGCTGGTGTCTTGTTGCCCCAAAGAACGGTTTGTATTTCCCCCAACCCAATTCTTCCCCATCAGCCGATTGATAGCAACCGATCGATCGACCAATTCTCTCTGAGCGATGGTACGCGGCCGGCCGGCTGTAACTTTATGTTTACAACCCAAATGAGACCAACAACGCTGTTGACAGAATGTGTAGGACTATAAAAAACATTTACAAAAAAAACAAAAAGAGACGAATCTCTGAAGAAAACTTATTTCTAAATACTGGAACTTTTCGCTTACTTTCTATGTGACATGAGGTAATGTAATTTTTGTTTTCCAATCATTGCATGTGAATATTTTCTTTGCAATGAAACTGTTAGAATGGATGGTACATTTGTGACGTCAGTGCAACGCCGAGGCGCCGACGTAGGAATCAGTCGGCGTCGAGGTTTTTCTGTCGCCGTCAGGAGTGCTTTTGGACCAATGAATGCTAAATGTGTGACCATACAAAGCTGTAAAGGTTTTGTTTATTTGTACATGGTTATGGGTAAAATAAATCATTGAAGCAAAGTAACATCTTTAGTGTTAAGCAGTAAATCCTCACGTTTGCTTTGAAGAGTCAGAAACAGGATTTGGATTTTTTCTTTTTCTTTTGACTTTTGGACAATGCTAGATCAGGGGTGTCCAAACTCCAACGACAAACAATGCTTTCACTAAACTAAATAGTCAGATATGTTGTTGGGAAGGGATGTGTAAATTATTACAATTTGGCAAAAAAAAATTACCAAATTTTTTGGAAAAATAAAACAAAATTTACTAAATTCTAACCAATAAAATAAGGATCTGTTTGAAGCCGCTAGCTGTGTGTAGCCAAGTTTAAAAAAATATTCAATTAAAAGCAGAATTTGGTCATACTTTGAGTAAAGGTTGGTCAGATATGTTGTTGGGAAGGAATTTGTACATTTTCTAGAAAAAAATAAAACTAAATTTAGCCAATTCTGATCAATAAAATGTAGCTGCAGCTGTATGTAGCAAAGTTGAATAAATATTAAATCAAACTTTGAATAAAAGTCAAGTATGTTTTTGGGAAAGGATGTGTAAATTATTACAATTTTGCACAAAAAAAAAATTTGTAAAATGTAGTCAATTCTGAGCAATAAAATAAGGATTAATTTAAAGACGCCGGCTCTATGTAGCAAAGTTTAATAAATATCTAATCAGAGTGAGTAAAAGTTAGATATGTTGGGAAGGGATTTGTAAATTTTCTAGAAAAATTTAGAAAATTTGGTCAATTCTGAGCAAAAAAATGTAGCTGCAGCTTTATATAGCAAAGTTTAATAGATATTAAATCAGATTTTGAGTAAAAGTCACAGGTTAGAAGAAAACAAAAAAATGGGATTATTGAAAATAATTGGTGTTGCTGTCGACATTTTCTACTGTAGGGAGATTTTACTTTGTAATAATAATTAAAAAGAACAGAAAGCCTTATGTCTACAAACACAACGTTATTCTTGAATTAAAGTCAGGGGCCACAAATGGCCCCCGGGCCGCAGTTTGGACACCCCTGTGCTAGATGAACTAATCCGAGGTAAGTGAAGAGTGGATTAGAGCAGAAATAAAGTTTCAGGGGTTCAACTCTATGACATATCCATCTACCCACAATCCTCCTGTGCACCAGCGTCATCCGACCAACACCTGCACCTCTCTGCATCCACCATGATTCCACCGTCAGACTCTGTGACCTCCGGCCAATCCGACTCTCTCCATGCCATCGGCTCCCACCACAGGAAATGGAGTCACAGTTCACAGCATGGTACGAACCGCCCGCCACTCGTCACTCTCCTTCCACATAACTTTCTCCATAAGCCACCTAAAGAAGTTCCTCCAGCTTCCAGCCAGAAGATCACGCTGAATCCGCTTCGGGTTTTAGATCATTTCAGATTAAAATACGTTCAGGTCAGTTTTTACAGGACGCCGTGTTTGGGTTATTGGAGATGAGGGGAAAAGGAGGACATTTCTGCCAAAAACATCAGAAAATTTCAGATTCATCTCTGAAATTTTCTAAGAAAAACATGAAAATTTCTTAGTTTAAAATGTTACAAATTTGCGAGAACATTTTGAGAAAGTTTGAGATAAATCTCAGTAATTTTCTAGAAAAAAACTTTTCAATTTTCAAACTCAGTGTCTGTGGGGGTTTTTTTTTTGTTTATTTTTGTTTTCATAACATTTTGAGATTGATCAGGAACTTTCTAGAAAAGACAGCAAAAATTTCTCTGGTTGAAAAGTTGAAAATTTGTGAGAAAAGACGTCTGAAATTTTAAGATTACTCTCATAAAATTTCTAGAAAAAAGCAGAAATTTCTGAGTTAGAAAACTCAGAACTTTGCAAAAAATTTCTAAAATTATATATATATATATATATATATAAAAAAACATTTATGCGTTTGAAAAGTTGCAAGAAACTTTCAGAAATTGAGATTATTCACAGAATTTTAAAAAACTTAGTTTCTGAGTGTGAAAACACACATTTGCACAAAAATGTTTCTTTTTTAAAACTTTGACATTGCTGTTTGAAAAGATGAAAATTTGTGAGAAAAACTGAAACTTTTAGATAAATTTCAAAAAATTTTATGAAAAAAACCCCCGAATATTTTCTACTTTTGAAACTGCAAAATTGCCTAAGTATTTTCCAGCAAATTTTAACATTTGAAGCTCTTAAATTTAAATTTTTTTTTCTAAAAAGTGTCAGAAATTAATCTCAAAACGTCGGAGTTTTTGGTGGAAATTTTGTCTCATTTTTTCATATCTACAATGGCTGTTATATGGCCTTGTAGTTTTGTCCAATTTTATTGATGCTTAAAATTTATAATCAACTTTAATATTTATTAATTCTCTTACATTTAATTAAATGATTTTTTTCGGAGGCTGAACTGCTGGGAGCAAAAATGCAAAGCCAGAAAAATCAACATTTTCTGGAGATGAAGTTCAACCGAAGCTCAGAGAAGCCAGAAGCTCTAATGAAGGAGAATAAGTGTTGTTACACTGCAAAACATAAATTTACCAATTAATTTTAGTCTAGTTTTTAGTTAAAATATCTTCGATCACTTGAAATAAGGCAAAACTCATTTAAAAGCAACTTTTCTGCAAGATATAGGAAAATGATTTAAGTACATAAATCGTTACTGATGAAAAATTAGTTCTTCTGAACACATTTAGATGAATTTAATGTGTTTAAATCGTCACATCTTTAGCTATAACTGGGGAATTCATGCTGTTGTAAACAGGATTAATTTTACCGTTCTGTAAGTTTTTAATCAACCCAAACGGTTTGTTTTTCTGACGACAGGTAGCATCGTGAAGCTAACAGACGCATTTCGATCTTTAAATAAGCTGGAATGAATCAAACTACAAGATTGAACTGCAAGTTTTTAACACTGCGGAGGAAAAATGGTTGCTTTAAGAGCTAAAAATGAAATCACCATCAAACCAGCAGGACTGTGGGGTTAGCATCTCTGGTGTTTAAGTTAAATCTCTCAAAATGTAAAATGTTTATTCACTTAGATGAAATTGTTCATCATTTGATTTCTTTTTTTTTTAGATTTTAGATTGAAATCTTCATTCAATTTATATAAAATGAACTGTGAAAATAATAGGAGTCAACTGAACACTGGAACTAGAAGGTAAACAAACAAAACAGAAACAACAAATAAAATAAATTATGACGTTTTTGTAAACAGTTGAGACCAAAACTCCAGACTGAAAACTTTTATCATGCAGTTCTTGGTAGAAAGAGAGAAAAATGATAAATAATGCAAATTGAAATTATTGAGTTTTTTGTTGTTATCATGTGAGTAACCGATTTATAGCGACAGGTTTTTAATTTATACATATTTTTATGAACCAGAAGATTTCTGCTTCGTTTTCAGCTCATATTAAGTCAAGCAGTGAACTGGAAAAAACCTTTTAAAATTTTGATTTGTTTCATGTCATCAAATTAAGTTACTTTTGTTTAATAAGCTTAATTTGATTTCTTGCAACATATTAACTTAAGTTTTTTAAAGTTGGATCAAGTGTTTTCTTTTTTCAGTGCACAGCAGTTCTTCCTCCAGCTGTTTGTCCATTTTTAGCAAATAAAATGTTTTTTCTTTCCTCCGGTCAGAAGTGGGCAACAAGACTGTTATGAGACCTGAAACAAACCTGAAGGAATCTTTATAAAACGTTTATAAATGTTGTCATTAAGTGTCATTTGGTAATTAATGAGACTTTTAATGAAACTTTATTTGCAACTTTCCATTAAAAGTGTAATTATTTACCAATACAAAGTTGACTTTTAATGCAAGTTTTAGTGCTAATTTGCATTTAAAATGTCATTATTAACCAAGTGACTGTTGTCACAAAGTGTCGTTCTGTAAATAATGACACTTTTAATACAAAGTTGACACTTTTAATGTAATTTTAATGCAACCCTGTTTTAAAAATATCATTTAAAATTAAGGCAAAGTTTACACTTTTAATGAACCTTTTCACACAATTTTGCATGAAAAGTTTAATTATTTACCAAATGACAGTCATAAATGTTTATGTTTACTGTCATGAAATGTCATTCGGTAAATAATGACAGTTAATTCAGAGTTGACACTTTTCAGACGAATTTGCCTTAAAAGTGTCCTTATTTAATGAATAATGCAAAGTTGACACTTAATTGACTTTTAAAGTTTTCATGAAACTTTGCATTACTTACATAATGACACTTTATAACAACAAACAGATACTTATGTCTGTTGCTAACAAGTGTTATTTGGTAAGTAATTAAATTTTTAATTCAAAATTGACACTTTTAATGGATTCTTAATGCTTTAAAAGTGTAATTATTTAAAGCAGCAGACATAAACATTGATGAAGACTCCTTCATGTTTATGACCTTGTTATTTGTGTCAGTCTTCAAATGAAGAGTTGCTGAAGTGTGTTGTGCCTCAGATCGATGTGTTTTAGGAGGTTTTTTCTTTGCCGATGCCAGAGGTAAGTTACTCACCGCACTTAAAAAGGTTAAACTCACAATGATCCCTATCTTTGTATTTCCTGCTACATGCCCAATAACTCTTAAAGTTTCCAGTTTTTTAGGAGGGAGGAAGGGAAGTGCTTCAGCATATTTTCGTCCCAGCTGCCCTACTTGTGAAAGTTGCACAGATAAAGCGGCTGCGCGCCCCAGAGGAGCGAGGCAGACAGCTTCTTTGATTAACTATGTGCGTCCGCAGGCCTGCAAACCGGCACAGCCTGTGAGCTGGAAACTGGGGCACTGGGATGCCATTTCTGCAGCTGCATGTCCTCTGAAGATTTAGAGTAAAACAAGAAAAAATGGGACCTAATTGCCACTATAACAAAAGTCATTCAATTAATCACACTTAGCCAAAGAAAAGCCTTTGCTTCTTAACTGTAACTCTTTATCTCCCCCTTGCTAATGCTAGCAGATTATCCGTCTTTGTCAGCGTTAACAAAGCAGCTACCAGCGCTAATAGCTCACCGCTACGCTAACAGGCAGCATATTGATTTGCTTCCCACTTCTTCTGCCCTTCCTACATTTTCCCCCCATGTTCCCTCATTCATTTAAGCTCTAAAAATAAATGCCAGCGCCTCCCAGAGGAGCCGCACACCCGAAACTCCCAGGCTGGTTCCTCTGAAGATAAATTAGCATCTGGAGTGACTGCAGCCTGAATCTCTGCCACTTTGAGTTTTCCACAGAGAAAGCCTTGTTTTAGAAACCAAAGCTAAGAAACTGTGTTACAAAATACACATAGCAGGAATAATTAGGTTTTATTTACATTTTATTTTAAAAATATATGTTAAACTGTATTTACGCCTACCTCAATAACCAATGGGAACAAATTTACTACCATTGCAGCGAAAGGTTTCCACTGTTACCCGAGTTGTCACCCTAATCGTTAGCAACAAATTCAGAACTCAAAAACATGAATGTCGCTTCCAGAAACAAAATTAAAACAAAAACAATTATTTTGAAGTTAAAAATGTAAGCAAAGTTACCAGGTAGAAACCAAGATTTAGCAGAAAGTTCAGGAGAAACTCATTTTGGAGGATTTGTTTCCCCACAAATGCACTAAAAATACTTTAATTCAACCGGTGGTAGGCACGCGTCGGCTAATATGCTAATGTTCTAACGGAGCAAATGTTTCCGTTTAGCGCTTCAGTAGTTTTTGCCAACTGAAAACAGCGCACTTAGCTTCCCCTAAATTAGTTAGTTTGGATTATCAGCTAGAGAATTCATCAAGACATAATGTGCTAACAGCAGAGCTAATTTTTCATAAAACACTTTTGCTAACTCTAGCATACTTTGTTTACTGTAAATTAAATTTTCCAAATAAGTCTTAAAGCGCTAATTTACTTGACTGTTTTGTAGGCTTCCAGTTGAATGAAGCTGAATATCTGTGCTGACGTTTTGGTCATCGACTGCTGACAATTCTTCAAGTAGTGAAACGTAATGCGCTAACAGCAGAGCTAATTTTTCATTTAGAGCTTTAGCATTTTTGCTAATTGGAAACATTTAGCACACATAGCTTCTAAATTAGTTGAAGTTTTGGTTATTGACTGTTGAGAATTATTCAACTTCTTAGACATACTGCGCTAACAGCAGATTTATTTTTATATTTGGCTTTTGCTAATTTTAGCACGCTTAGCTTAGGACTACTACTATTACTAATAACCATTTTTAAAAATAAATTAGGAAATGCTCATTTCCCTGGCTGATTTGTAAAATGTCAGTTAAAGTTTGACGTGAAGTTTTGGTTATTGACTGTTAGGAAGGCAAATTGTGCTAATAGCAGAGCTAATTTTCATTTAGCACTGTAGCATTTCTGCTAACTGAAAACATTTAGCGCACTTAGCTTTCCCTAAATTACTTGAAGTTTTGGTTTCTAACTGTTAAGAATTCGCCAAGTAGTTGTTTACATTAATGCTCTTATTTTGAAGGACAATTCCATTTCCTCCTCTTGTATTCTTATTTTTATAGAAACTTTTCGGTACACAGAACAATACGCTTACATGAGCAGACAACAGGAAGTAATTAAACAAATCCAAGTAAAAATTCACATATGAATTGTTATGAGAGGCTTTTCTCATTTTCACCAGCAAATCACATTTATTTTGTACCCAGAATGCATCGCAGTAGATCTAGAGGATGTAGTAAACAGTTTAAAATCTATTGATGTGAATATTCAACAACTATAAAACTGAAACCAAAGAATCGCTTCCTGAAACTCAACTGTATTTAATAACATATTTAACCCTGTAAAGGGTGATAAATCACTTTTTAACATGTTTTGTGTCATGGTGGATAGCGCTTTAGCATTAGCTTCTGCTAAATACCATGTTGGAATAGCATTTCAGCATTAGCAGTGGTGCCTACCACTGGTTTTAACCAATAACATTCCAGCCTATAGATAAATATCTACCATTGTCACAAATTAACCAGTTAATGCTTATGTTTAATCAATCCTTTGTTTCTATGAACGTATGTCGCAGTCGGCCATTACTCCCACCTAAAGCCTTATGTTTTTAATTAAAAAAGACTCAAAATCTTCAGTTCACACACTGGAGATCACTGTGACTAAATCTGCATTAATACAAATTTTATTGAGAAGCTTTATTTTGTATTTAGATTTCAGAGTGGCAGTGTTAAAAGAATTAAAAATGTAGGTTATAATTTCTGGTACATGCAGCTAAATGTTTGGGAAATGCTGCAGGTTGCTTTAAAAACAGACATTTGGTTACAGACGTCAGTTTATCTGGACTCTTTAAATTAAACCAGCAAGTCATGTATATATGCATATAGATATAAATTTCTATGTATTTTATGAGCTTTTAAGGCAGATAGAATCTATTTCTACCTTGAATAAATAACGGAATAAATTAAAATGAACATTTTTAGACTGAAACCAGTCATTTTGAGATGTTAAATCTGGTCTATGAACAGGATTTAAATATTAGCTGTGATTTTTAATAAGAACATCTCAAAGTCGCGTAGCTTGAAAACTAACCTACATTTCTGTCTTTTAATTAACAACCCGTACAGATACGCTTCGGTGTTATAAGTTAGAGCAACAAATATGAACTTTTGTAATAAATCCACAGCTCATTTATAATTTAAAGAGCACCAATGCGCAGAACTAATCCATTATTAATGCTGTTTGTAGCATTTCCAGTTCAAACTGACTCGTTCTTTTATTTTATTTTATTTTTCAGTGCTTTGCTTCTAACAGATTTTGGAGATTTACCAAATGCTTTTTATTTTTTCTGACGTGCCACAGCTGCAGTGCAAACACTATGATTCCTAATAAAGTACTGCAGTGTGTACAGTAAGTTGTTTATCAATTTTATGGTACAGAATATGTTCTGTAATCTTGCAGTTGCTGTTGTTCCTTTTTTGTGAGGCCTGAATGCTTTAATAAATATATTTTCTACTGTAAAAACAAAAAAGGGGAGTCCTACACCGTGTGATGTCTAACAGGACACAAACAAGTCCTGTGTGTTTTCTTTTCTGTAAATAGCATAAAAAGGTGATGTTTCTGCTTTTTCCTTTGATCCTTTTTATATAAAAACACTATTTTAAGACTCCACAGCATTTTTTTTGTCTCTTCTTGGACGGATTGCAGGTAAAGTACGTCTTGACTGGCGAAACTTAATTTTTTACACATAAAACAACTGAACAAATTTAACTGCACCAAACCAAAACTGAACTTCTGAAATTCCATTTAGTGGAAAACATAAAATGTAGGATTTCTGTGCAAAAACAACATTTTACCAAGTATTTTTGATTTTTGTATTAGTTTCAGTGGAAATATCTTGAAAACTTTAAATAAGACAAAACTAACTTACAAGTAACTTTTCTCCAAGATATAGGAGCTTGTCTTAAGTCAATAATTTCATAATTTTGATAAGAATTATGTCAAGTAATCTTCTAGTGGAAGTAGCACTTTTTAATCAATATTAATGCATTATTGACTTAAAACAAGCTTGTATTTTTTGTTTTAAAATTACTTGTAAGTTAGTTTTGTCTTATTTTAAGTGAACTAAGATATTTGCCAAAGAAACTAAACAGAAATACTTGGTAAGGTGTTTTTACAGTGTACATGCGAGAGACAAAAGATGTTGACTATGCAGTTTTCAGCAGGCTCGTTTCCATCTCCCGTATTTCATCTAATTTCACAGAACTCGTCCAGAGCAGCTGTGCAGGATGAAGTCTGATAAAACTGTGAATAAGAAGTCACCTTGTGGTGCGGCAGAAACATCCAGAGCTGCAGATTCAGTCAGAGAGCGTTCAGGCAGCGTCTGTAGCTAATCTTATAAGCTTACGGCAGCGTGAGGGAGAGGAGGCAGAATAATTGGTCATGCTTTCAAAAACTGCAAACAAACAAACCGATTTATGCTGTTTTCATTTCTGATAGTTCAGTACATTTGGTTCGATTAGGGACCAAAGTTGCAACATTTTGTTACATTTTCAGCTGCTGCAGTTCCCTTTCACAATGCAGCATGTCAAACGATTCAAACCTTTGAGCAACCTGTTCCCCTCCTCGCCTGTGGGGGCGCTGCACCAAGAACCACTGAAGGAAACGACAGAGAAAACACTGAGCACAACTTCCTTCTTTACAAAATGTAAAGAGAAATCGACTAGCGTCAGATTGTAGCGGTTGTAGGATTTCTTTTTTGATAAAAAAAAACTACGAGCCATTTCTCCCACTAACGCTAAATTAGCGTGTTGGCTAACTTTAACGCACTTAGCTTAGGCCTTAGCTTTTTATTATTTAAATAATAAAAATTATTTAAAATAATTTTTCCAAATAATTTCTAAAGCGCTAATTTACTTCACAGTTTTGTCAACTATCTGTTGAATAAGGTTTGACATCTGTGCTAAAGTTTTGATTATCAACTGTTGAGACGTAAATTGCTAACACAGCTAATTTTTCATTTAGCACTTTGGCATTTTTGCTAACTGAAAGCATTTAGCGCACTTATCTTCCCTTAAATTAATTGAAGTTTTGGTTATCGATTGTTAAGAATTCTTCAAGCAGTTAGCTTTTAATAGTCGTGCTCTTATTTTGAAGTGGGTGAAGACTGTTTATGCAGCAGTTCCACTTCCTGTCCTCGTGTTCCTTCCCCCCACCCAAGAAACTTTATTGATCAAATGGCAAGTGTGCAACAAATTAACAAATGATGTACATAGAGGAATATAAGATTTCCATGAACAGCCAACCAGGAAAGTTAATTAAACAAAACCACACAAAAAAATCACATTTGAATTAGCAAGTTTGTTTTGTTTGCATTTACCCAAAATTTCTAGGTCACTGTTGGGTTTTTTTGTACTAAACTTTTTTTAACAATGCGTCGTTATTGGCTGCTATGGAGTTATAATAAACCTTTGTTTTCACAAAAAGTGGGCTAAAAACAAATAAAGATATCTAGAAATTGGTGCAGGCATCCATTGCCTGGTTTTCTTAAAACCCATATTTGGTAAAATGACATAGCACCGATAAATCCTGGTATATATTTGGCAGTAGGCGCTGTTGTAGTTTTGAAACATGCTTGGAGACAGTTAGCTATTTTAGCTGTAGTTCTATTTTTACTGTAATGACCTTTCTTCACCTCCTGGTCCTGCAAATCACACAAATCCACCAGGACACATTCGTCTCTCCACAGTTCCCGAGAAGCCGGCGGCCCTCTGCTCACACATGAACGCAAAACGTTTCTCCAAAGATTCAAAATGGGAACAATTCAACACCAGGCGTCGGAAATACACCGTCGGAAGCATGCTGTCTAAATACTGGCATAAATCAGAAAAATAATATCATTTAGTGGGACAGAGGAAACCAAACAAGATGGCTGTCCATTTATGAATTAATTACTTTTAATTAGTTAAATTATGAAAGAGTATAAGAGCTACGCTAAAGCAAAATTCAAAAGTGAGAATAAAGTCATAATATTACAAAAATAAAGTCAGAATATTTTAAGATTAGTCAGAGCCTTATAACTTTATACATGTACTTTTATGTTTTTTTTAAGTATGGCTCCAATACTCCATCGCATTAAGTAACTACTTTTTTTATTATTTGAAAAATCTCCAACTTTAGTGTCTATGTAAATATCATTGTCAGCATTGTCAAACATCTTCTATTCTAAATCCTTACAATGAAATAAAACATCAAATGTTGCAAATGTTAGTCTTAAGTTTTTGCATGGCAACTTCAAAAGGTTACATTTCAAGCATAAGTTATAAAACATACAAGGGATATTTTAATTAATTTATTATATACAACTATTTTAATTACCAATTTGTGCTGAAAATGTGTAGAAAAAACATTAAAGAGTCAAAAATAATTTTTTAAAGTATCAATTTGGTCCAAAATAAATCAGATCTTTCTTGCAGAAAGTCTTGCATAATTAGTAATATTGTTCTCAGTTTATATGAATGCAGACAAAACAGGAAGTTGTGAGTGAGAACGTAGTGATGTTTGAGCGCAGACTTCCTGTGGTGAGAAGAACGCCCGGCAGGTAGCAGACAGAGTCGTTTTTAATCACATTGTTCCCGAGACACCCTGAGGGTTCAACCATCCACCTGTTTGAGACCCAATCACCGAAAAACTAAATCATGAGCCCCGACGGGAAGCAGCCGCCTGCCTGTGATGCCTGGAAGAGGGAACCCACACAAGGCTGGCGGCTCGGAGCGCCTCGGGCTGATGCACAGCGGGACGCCAAAAAACACACAAAATAACGGTTTTCCTGTCACTTCCTCTAAAATTCTGAGATTTAATTATGTGGTGGGCCACTTGGTATCGTTGGTAACAGTAAGCTTTACAGCCACATAAAAATATCTGTCAGTTTACAACATTTTGATAAAAATACCAGTTGGTTTTATTAGGGTGTTTTCACATCTGATAGTTCTGTAGATTCAGTTCAATTTGTTACATTTTCTGCTGCAGTGGTTCTCTTTCTCACTACATTGAGTCAAACCAACCAAACTAGCTGAAAAACCTCTTTCCCTCCTTACCTGTGGGGGCGCTGCACCAGGAAGCACTGAGGGAGAAACTTCTGAAGAAGATACTGAGCACGACTTCCTTCGTTACAAAATGTAAACAAAAATGGAGTGGCGTCAGATTTCTCTTATTTTTGGCTAAAGACTATTAGCCATTTCTCCTGCTAGCGCTAGGTTAGCATCTTTGTTTTGGTGGTAATTTACCCAGAATCCCATGAGCTGTAGTCCACTTCCTGATTTTGGAGCGGTCTCCAGTCTGCTTGGCGTTCATATATGCATTCAAACTGAACCAGAGTTCACTTCAACCGTTAAGGGACTGAGGTTTGTAGGCGGACCAGAGTTTGGTTTTTTGGTCAATTACACATTTACACCTCCCAAAATGAACCGGACTTTATAGATAAACGGACTGGATTTCGGTTATGTGGAATAAACAGGACTTATGGAATGAACACTTAGGTTTGACATAATTTCTCCCAAAAATACCCTGATAATGTCACACCATTCCAGAGCAGGAAGTGGACTACAGCGCAGGGCATTCTGGGTAAATACAATCAAAACCAACATGCTAGCTTAGCGTTAATGGGAGAAATGGGTCGTGGTCTTTTACTAAAGACAAAAGAGAAATCCTACACCCACTAAAATCTGACACCACTTCATTTTCATTTACATTTTGTGAAGAAGGAAGCTATGCACAGAGCCTTCTTTGGATGTTTTCATGCTGTTTCCTTCAGTGGTTCTTGGTGCAGCGCCCCCACAGGTGAGGAGGGGAACAGGTTTTTCAAAGGGTTTGGTCGGTTTGACTCAATGCAGTAAGAAAAAGAACTGGAGCAACTGAAAATGTAACAAATGTTATAATTTTGGTCCCCAATCCAAGGAGTCTACCGAGGATAGAAATATCCTCTATAGTTCCACAGTGGGGAAATTCAGATGTCACAGCAGCAAATTAAGGTAACTGGAAGCACATATATTCACACATAAGTTAAAAATATATGAAAAAAAAGAATAAGATATATACAGTGACAATTCTTTAAGATAAACATAAACATGTTTTCTAACATCTCTTCACTGTTTCCTTTTCTTTCTTTCATATTCCGACATCCACTTCTTTGTTTTCTCTTTTAGTTTCCCCGCTTTCGCTCTCCTCCTTCCATCTCTCCATTTTTCCCTCTTCTAATTTCCTTTCCTCATTACAACAATGCAGAACAAAGAACAGCAGCAGGAAGCTAATAAACGTCGGGACTTAGTGAGATTCAAGGCAGACTTAGTGGTTTGGTGAACTTGAACTAACCTTGATTCTCTGCATTCCTCTGCAAAGTCATCATAATCTCTGCTCATTTAATAACCGAATGCTAATCTGATCAGGCTAAGTGCTCAGAAATAACCGAGATGAGATGAAGCTGTCCTTAGACCTCCAGGCCAGACGGATGTAATGTAAAGAGTTCAGGCTAAAAATGCAGTAAAACTGGAATAATTAGACGGAAAACTCTGACGACCGAGAGCCACCTACGGAGCACAATCCAGGTACAACAGGAAAAAGTTTCAATCCTATATTGAGGGAGAATAGAAATGGATTAATATTCCATACATTCCTGTTAAAGGGGCGGTGTTACATACATTCACTGCAAAAAAAAAAAAATCTTACCAAGAATGTTTGGTCTAATTTCTATTGCAAATATCTTAGAATATTTGAAATGAGACAAAATAACTTACAAGTATAACAGCTTGTTTCATCCTTAATATTGATGAAAAAGTTCTAGTTTGCACCGTTACCTATGGTTCCTTTTGTCCAACTTAACACATTCAACCAATTTAATCTTTTTGTTTTTAATTAATAATTTTCCGATAATATTTTATATGATCAGGCTTTAAAGGGTTAAGATCGATCTCCTTCACTTCCTCCATGAGCTGCTAATGCCGTCTGAAGAAATGCACCAGCCAAAAACAACCAATCAGAGCTGAGAAGAGGGGCTTAGTGCTGTCAATCAACCTCATGTGCACCATGCTAAATGTGCTAATGGCGGAGAAGCAACTCAAAATCATCGATGGCTATGCTAACCAGCCTCAGCATTCACAACAATGCTGCACAACACAGCTAAGCTAGCAGTGTACCAGAGAGCGGAGGGTGATTGACAGCGCTAAGAACTTGAGTAATTTTATCATGAAGTATTTCTGCTCTTACTCGAGTAAAATGTCTGGATTTTCTTCCCACTGAATGAAAAACAAACATGTTTTAACCAAAAATTCACCTGCAGTTTCTGTTAAAGTTTATAAAGTTTTTTATTGAAAGAAACTAATCTGGTACAATTTCATTTGTTATTTTTTGTTACTTGTATAAATTATTGTCATTTTCGTCCTTAAAAACACCCAAATTTCCACTTAACTTTACATTTTGGTTCATCTGATGATACCATTTTAAAATATTAAATGATTGATAACTTGATCAGTTACTCTGTACTTAACTTTTCACCAAATACTTTTTAATTCTTACTTGAGTAATTTCTGGATACTTTTTACTTTTACTTGAGTAAAACTATGTTGAAGTAGTGATACTCTGACTTGGGTAGAGTTTTTTGGTACTCTACTCACCTCTGACCTTAAAAAATGGCCGACGCCGCTGCCAAGTGTTAGAAGTTTTCCTGTCACCTGGTCCCAGGTGGTTCTGGGAAATGGAGTCCAGAAGAAGCAGACGGTTTTCTGTCGGGACAGTCGAGTCACAGAGGGTCAGTTTATGCAACAATCCGGCGTCAGCTAAATCCTCTTTACATAAGTCAGCTTATGGAGCAGCAGACTTTCTGAAAAATCACTCTGTTATTATCACTGAAAACCAAATTAAAGTATGCTGCAATTACTCAAGTATTAAACAAAATTAAAACATTTCTTATGAAGCATTTAGATGCATGAATGTTTCACATATCTGACTGTGTGGAAAGCAGTAAGTTGCACTATAAGGAGAGGAAGCGACACTCCTGCCATCATGCTGACCTGTTTCAGTTACGTAACATCCAGAGCAGAATCGCATTTCAAATGTCTGAACAGCAGGATTTTATAAAGACAGATGGAGGTCAGAAAAACCCTGAGAATTCATTTAAACAGTTTTATTAATATACCTGTTTAATAAAACTGAACAGTCACGCTCATTTTCAATATTTTATTTAGGACCTCGAGGTTTATTGTTAATATTTAATATTGCGATCACTGCACTTCTATAAAGTGACAGAATTACGTTTTCACATTTGACAACTTTTCCAGCGGCTTTTTAATTTTATATTATTTTATAAATACTGTTAACCAAAGTTAACAGCAATATTTAGGTTAATTTACTCTGTCATACAGAATGAAATGAGTGTTCATTTTTAAGGTCATATTTTCACCATGTTAGTCCTACATTTATTAATGTCAGAGTTCTAGATTAAATATTTCATTTGAAAGTTAAATACTTTGTTTGCAAACTAAATATTTTGCTACAAATTAAACATTTATTTTTCTCAGTATGTATGTAGTTCCAAACATTTTATTAAAAAAAAATAAAAAACAATTTCCAAACTAAACATTTAATTGCCCTCTCTATAACATACACACACACACACACACAAAAGGACTCGTTGCCATAGCAACTGACAGCAATGCCACTGTATATTTCAAGATTTGATACCAAAAAACACACAAACATTTCCCACACAAAGAACAGAACTTTCAGTCCATTACTTATTAACAAGTGATTGCTGTTGTAGATTAGCTACCGCTGCTATTAGCCAAGCTAATGGGGGCGGGATCTTACACACCTGACGTCATAGTTTGGTGTGTATTTTTTTAGTTAAAGCATCCAGAGGTTCGTTCTGCCACTGATGTTTGATATATATTCTATTACCAACCTGGAAACTTATCACAAGTGTCGTCATTTGTCTCTGCTGACGTCAATACTGGTTTGCAAGTCTAATGTCGTGTTAATGTAAATGTTGGACTTTACACCCGGAGGTCACAGACAGATGAAGGTGGAACACAAACCATGCAGATATTCCTGCAACGTCAGCAGTACGGGACCAGCTGAAGGGCCCTGAAGGTGAAGCGTTTGTTTCAGTGATTGATCTGCAGATCTTCAGTAATGATCTGGGGTTAATCACTGAAGGAATGGGATCACAGAGTTCCTCTGAGACAAGGTGAGACACCCAGAAGAAGCTACTCTCTGGAGCTTCAGAGGATTTCTTCTTAGTTTAATTTTATCCCAGTAAGTAAAATAATATTCCGAAACTAAATATTTAATTTTTTAATAAATATTTAGCTTGCTAACTGAATATTTAGGTTGCTAGCTAAAATAAATATTTACTTGTAACTAAATAGCTTGCTAACTCAATATTTACATTGCTAGCTACATATTTAGCTAAAGCAAATATTTATTTTGGAACTACATATCTATCTTGCTAACTCAATATTTAGGTAGCTAGCTAAATATTTAGCTAAACTAAATATTTGCTTTTGAACTTGATACTTAGTTTGGAAAATTGGTATTTAGTTTGGAACTAAAATAGTTAGCAATATAAATATTTTATTTTGAAGCAAACATTTAGTTTGAAAACTAAATATTTAGCTCAGACTTAAAACATTTAGATGGTAACTAAATATTTAGCTTGCTAGCCACTTAGCTAAGTGGATAGAACCAATAATATAGACAAATATCTGTAAATGGTTTAGCCACTTAGCTACATGCTAGCTTGTTGGCTAGCATGTAGCTAGTAAGGGAAATATTTAGCGTGTGAATTAATATTTATTCTGGAACTCTGACATTTATAAATGTGAAATAACATGGTGAAAATATGACTTTTATCTCAGTAAGTAAAATAGTATTCTGAAATAAACTTTTATTTATATACACGTTGCAACGTCATGCGTGCAAGATCCCGTCCTCGATTTCCCAACTAAGGGCAAAAAACTGCTAACTAGCGATGACCGTCATTGGTTTTTGCTGTCCAGTCGTCAAAATAACGCTAAATCTGAAATTTACGTAATATATGAAATTCGGTGTGTTTCCGTTCAGTTATGCCAACTTTCTGATCAGAGCAGGTGTTTAAATTAGGTAATCGACTACTGTGGTCAGTCGATCACTTATTAAACCTTTAACTTCACTTTCATTAATCATGTACACATCTACAAACATTTCATATCATAAAGTAATATACCTTGTGTCTGATGTCAACCAGAAGAATAAAATTACTTTAAACTCAGCAAATTTAAGGTTTGGCAAACGGAGAAGTTGGATTTACTTCCGCTAACTGTAACACTGCCAAAATAAAAGCTTAAATTTCAAAATAAAACACGAGGTACTTCAAAATTTTACAATTAAATTACCAAGCATGAAACAACCATTTAAATATTTTTTCCAATATTATCGGTTCTTTACGCTGATACTAACTGTTGTACAAAGATAACCAACAAAAACTGAAATTAATTATATTAAAAAAATGTCAGAAAACAAATAAACCAGCGCCATAAGAACAAATAAATACTCCTGAAAATCTTCAAGACATGTGGAAAGCAACTGTTAAGGACCGCTTTAATATGCACCAAGATAGTCTGAATGCTTGGAAAGTAAATATAAAAAAGAAAGGATGAAGTAAAATATTTTCACAACACTATGGATTCCTACATAGCACTTTTAATCTGTTTCGAATGTTGTTGAAGGAAGCATTTGTGGAGTTAAAATATTGCTTCTGAGCAAAAATGTAAAAATTTACTTTCAAACATTTTTATGTATTTGTTCAAGGTAAATGTAATTATAGAGGAGCTCAAAATTGCAAAACTCATCTTTAGGCTGCAACTGAACATGATGCAGGATATGTGTGGGGTTTTTTTTAAAGAAAAATGAAAGTAATAAAAGCTAAAGATATGCTTTTCATTATTTGAAACATTTTCTAAATGTTATGAAAATTGAATGTGTTTTTTGAAATACTAATTTGAATTTTTACATATTTTTTACACCATTTTATCTGTTTTCAAATAAATAAATAATAATATTTTGGCCCATCATTGCCGTTTCCAGCTTCTCTGTGATCACAGAGCATCATGTCTGTCTGCATCCGCCATGAAGGTCAAGCCAAGGAGCTTCACACATTCACAAAAAAATAAATAAATGAATAAGTCATATAAAACACACTCGCATTGTTCCAGGAATCCATGCATGAACCGCGATTCTGCAACACACCAACAACCTGCACCAATCCGCCTCTTACCGCAGCTTTAATACACCAAGACTCTGTTAAATTAAAAAAAAAAAAACAGCTTTCAGGGTATCGAGCGATCCAAACAATAGGGGGAACTGGCATTGGGGTTTCCATGGCAACTGCAGCAAGCTGCTAAGAGGGCTGCTTTGATAACATATGTCAGACTTGACTGCTTTGATCACAGTGAGCCTAGCAACAGATTCTGAGCCTGAAATGAAAAAGAAAACTCCAAAAACTCACAAAAAAGAAACAATCAGATTATTCCTTTTATGTTCATAATTCTCCAAAATATGATTTAATCTGTAGCGATCAGAGCAGTTTCTGTAAATTAGGGATTTCCAAATACAATAAAACATTTAAAAACTCATAATTCCTGTAAATGCAGCTGCAGCTTTAAGAGTACAGAGTGTAAAATGTTGTCTTTTTCCTGCTCGTCTTCATGTCTGTAGCGACTGAACTCCCGTTTGTCTCTGCAGCATCAGCGACGGCAGCGGCGTTGGGTTGGGCTGGGTGGGCGGATTATACTGCAGCGGCTCGGCGCTGCATCACTGCCACACGCGACACGAGGAGCGGGGACAAACAAGGAGGCAGACAGATGAAAATAATTGGGAGAAAAGCGAGGATGGGAAGATGTTTCTTAGGGAGGAAGACGGATGCGTCAGGCAGAAACATTAGTATG
Source organism: Xiphophorus hellerii (assembly GCF_003331165.1). Classification (NCBI taxonomy): domain Eukaryota; kingdom Metazoa; phylum Chordata; class Actinopteri; order Cyprinodontiformes; family Poeciliidae; genus Xiphophorus; species Xiphophorus hellerii. Next base: position 3,078,484 of record NC_045689.1, read on the forward strand.
CAACCAAGTTGTTGGTTCAGTTACACAAGAACCAGCAACAAAAACGCCTCAACCATCCAGTTATTGCTCAACTTATTGACATATCTGGCAACATAGATGGGTAGCTGCACTTCAGTTGCACTCCAGGCCTTGACAGCAGCTGGCTGCAAGCTTTAGTTGATTACACTGCAAAAACATAAACTCTTGCCAAGTATTTTTAGTGCAAATAACTTAGTAGACTTAAAAAGCGACTAAACGAAATTCGAAGTTTTAAGCAAGACATAGGAGCTTGTTTTAATCCAAATACCAAAGTTATTTACATTTCATAAGAATTGCCATAAAATGATGTGATTTTCTTTAGAGTTCTGATAAATATCTGAATGTTTTATTGTTGTTTTATTGAATCTTTTGTTATTTTTACCATTGTGTGCTGATTTGGACTTCTGAAGTTCATCAAATTTTGTCTGAAAAAATTGCTGGAGTAAATATGAAGATTCACTATACAAAAAGCACTGTGTAAGACGGTCTGATTTTAATTTGAAGAAACTTATGAATAACAAAACAAAAAATCAAATCTAAAACAAGAAAACTTCACTTTCATTTAATGTTGTACAGAGAAAATAAAGTCTGCCCGTTTTCAGCTGCAAAATACAAAAACTGCTTTAGAAAACAACATAAAGTTTGCATTATATCACTTTTATTAAAAGTTTTAATTACAAACATCTACCCAAAAGTCTTTATATATCTCATATTTCTCTCCCAAAGAACCAGAGTTTTTCCTAATCTTTAAAGTGGTCCTGATTAATCGTTCTCCAGCGTTTCCGAAGGTCTTTCAAAGGACTTTGGCTCCATGTCAGCCCAGAGTTTCACCCGTTTCAATTTGTCTTGAGCCACTTTACTTTCACCAGTAAATCATTTAAGAAGAACCCACAACCTCTGAACTTTTCCTCATTTTCTACTTTAATTAAAACCTATCAAACTCAAACCTGGCCATTATGGAAGAAAATGCGAGAAGAAAGTTGTTGTTGAAAGAAAGACGTCGGTTTCTTTTGCAGCAGACTAATCTGTGAGGGAAAACTGGGATGAACTCGTCTCAATTCCGCGATTCAAAATGGCCGCTCCTCGCCTCAACATTAGAAATTCTGTATTTTTGTATGACTATAACTTTGTGAGTATTTTACACTTATTACTTAAGTCTTTTTGTATTCTTGAAGGTGAAAGTTATTTTTTGTACTCAAGTACATTACAAAACTTGTGCTTTTACTTTTACTACAATATTTTTTCATACACAAGTATCTGTATTAGTGCTGCTGTAAAACAATATTCTAGCAATCGAGTACTCTATCAATTATTATTACGATTAATCGAGTAACAAGAAAAATCGAATCACATCAAGCAATTGAAGGATGCTTATTGGCCGCCCAACAAACGATAAAAACCCGGAAAATTGGATGTTATGCTACTAGCACTTAGCAACATCTCATAGGCGGAAGTAAGAGCGCTGCCCAACACAAATAATGACCCGGCCGGAACACGGTGCACTAAATAATAAAACATAATTTAACAAAGCTTCAAGGTAGATTAATTTTCCTAGAGAAATTTTAATAATTGAAGTACTCAAATCATACGAGGAATCGCTACTGCCCTAATCTACTTCTACTTAAGTACAGAACGTGACTACTTTTGACACATGTGAACGTAAAGTGTCAAATTAAATATATAACATTAAGGTGTAGTACTTACTGCCAAACTAACAAAATTAGCTTAGCTAATGTAGCTTTTATCTGCTAGCTAACACGGACACTTACCAAGATGGCGGTTCTTGTGGGAAACGAGTTTCAGTTCCTCTGCTGCAGATTTTCAATTCTTTTTGTTTTATTTAATTTTTTTTTATTATTATTTCTTCTTTAGAGTGCGGTTGTGTGTTTATGTGTCTATTGGTTTGATTTGAAGTGTGGTGTGTGTGGGGGGGGGGGGGGAGACATTGATGATCTGCCCCCCCCTGCCCCCCTCCCTCTCTCTCTCTGCGGTCCTCGGCACGTCTCGGTTGCCATGGCAGCGCTCGCATTGCTGCAGGCTGGCTGTAGCGCGGCGCGCAGGTTGAAAAGGAAAGCAAAAGAGGGAGAGGGATCACTGCGGAGGGAGGGAGGGGCGGAACGGGCGAGAATATGTTTTCCAATTCATTACCCCTACACCAACCCCCCCCCCACAAAAAAAACACTCCAAAAAAACCCACAAAAACAGGAACCCCCCCCCCCTCAGACCTGGCAGGGCGGCAGAAAGGCCTCGGCGCTGCTCTGTAGTCCACACACGTTGGATCTAAACTTCAGACTGCATTTATTATTCATCCCCGTCTTCTTCCAGGGCAGACAGCTCTTCAGCCGAGCACACGCACACACACACACACACACCCACCCACCCACACACACACACACACACACACACTGAGACATAAATTGCATCAGTCTACTGCCTTTAGATATAATGTATTACAGTGCAGAATGAGCCTGCTGCATGATTACCGCCTGCAGAAGGAGACGCCTCAATTCACCAAACATGCGGACTTTCATCTTGTCTTCTGTCAAATTCAGACAAGTTTTCTTTTAATTTAATTATATATTTTTTGCTATTATTTCTTCCCAATATTGATACTGTGTTCAGATGCAGCTCTGGTGCTCTACACTGCAAAAACACAAAATCCTACCAAGTACTTTGGGTTTAGTTTCTAGTGCAAATATCTTAGTACGCTACACTAATTTACAAGTAACTTTTCAGCAAGATACAGGAGAACGCTTGAAGTCAATAATTTCTTAATATTGATTAAAAAACTTCTGGTTCCACTTGCAGATTATTTCAGTTATAACAAGACATTTTCCCCATGTTGTAACTGAAATAATCTGCAAGTCGAACCAGAATTATTTCATCAATATAAAGGAATTATTTACATAAAACAAGCTCACATCGTACTGAAAAGTTACTTGTGACTTAGTTTACCGTCTTAAGATATGAGCACTGAAAACTATACCAAAAATCCGAAAAACTCAAGAAGATTTTGTTTCAAACGTGGTTGAAGAACGTATCTTTGTACCCACACAATTTCCATGTAGATTTTGGTCCTAAAAATTGGATAAATGTTTCTATAAAATGTTTTATAATTATATTTTAACTTTTATTTAAGAATAATTTGTTATATTAAAAAAATGAATACTGTGATCAAAATTTGGGTCTTTTATGCTTGAAATTACTTCAGTACACTGGAAAAAACACAATCTTACCAAGTATTTTTTTTAATTTTTGATCTAGTTTTTAGTGGAAATATTTTTAGTATGTTTAAAATAAGACAAAACGAACTTGTAAGTAAATTTTCAGCAAGAAAAAGGAGCTTGTTTCAAATCAATAGTTTCTTAATACTGAAGAAAAGTTCTATTTCCAGTGGCAGATTATTTCATTTTTCCCATGTTAAAAGTGAAATAATCTGCCAGTGACTTAAAAGAAGTTTTACTTCCTGATTTAATGCCTTGAAATTGGGCCTCTGTCTCTTTAAGGAGCTCCTGTTCTTTCTGAAGCTCTGCCTTCCCAACATGGCTCCTCTACTAATGTTTTTTTTTACCAGCGTTACTCTGAGAAGTAGCTTCTATAGTGAGATCAGCAGTTCCACCAGGTGTTTGCTAATTGCTGCTGGCTAGTCTGAAGGAGCTGAGTGGGGGAATTAGACGCTTGGAAACTGCAGCTTTGAGGAGAAGCTGCGCCTCGAAGGAGGGGCTAGGTCCATCCAGGTGTTTTACAGCTGAGTAGTTGCCATGGAAATTAAAGGATTTATGAAACATCCATGAAAAAATCAAGGCAACACTCCATGTTTGTTGTTGATGTGGGAATAACTTTATAATATGATGTAAAGTTAAAAAAGAGGAAAGTTGACATAATACTGCTTCTTTAAGCTTTTTCTTGTCCTTACAGTTGTTTTTCTGCAGCTTCTCCTTCATCATCAGATGTCAACCTGACCTCCTCAAACATGAACATGAACCTGTTCTGATGACCTTTTGACCCCTGGGCTTCCATACTGAGCAGCGACCGCAGTGCATTCAAGGAATGAAGCCACTCAGGCGTGATCCTGCATGCATGGAGACCTGGAGCTGAATTCAACCTCAATATTCTGACTTTTTAAAGTTCATTTTAAATGTAACTTTCCTGCGTCTTTATGTTTTGTTTCTTGTCTTGTTATAAAAAGTGAATCAAGAACGTGAGGAAATCTATTTCTTTCTAGATTAAATCGCTTAGCAACAGCATGCTCCAATATCGGTTTGTCTTTGTATAAATTACATCAATTGGGACATAAAAATAGAAAATGAACATATGATGGCAACTTTGACTTTGATTTTTGTTCACCAGATTTTTACAGTGTTTGAAATGCTAAATGTATTCGCAGATGTGTGAGCTGCAGCTCATGTTTCTTAATTTTTCATCATATCGTTGTTGACACTCGGAAGCCGTGCCTGTTCCTTCAGTGATCTTCCAACATAGCAAAAAAATCAAAACGCAACATTTATTTTGGTAATTTCAATTTGCACAATTCTGTGGTTAACGTAAACACAGAAAATGCTTCACACTATCAGACTTTCCACTGACCACATATCTGCACAATTTGACATTTTGAAAATAAATTTGCTTAATGAAAAAAATGGTAATTTCTCATTTTTTGATAAAAGGTTTGGAGCTAGCATGTGGTGGAGTTTTTTTTTGCTTTACCAAAATTGGTGTATTTCGCAAAACTGCAACGGAAACAATTTTTGCGTATCACGAGTCACATGATCAACGACAGGATGTTACCACTGGTGGAAACCACGAAGAAGAAGACGACAGGAAGTAGCAGAAGAATGCATGTTTTTTAAGGATTTATGAACAAATTTATTCTGCTGTGATTTTAATTGTGTTTCTTAGTTAATGGAAACACCGCAATTCTAAACTTGTGGGGGTTTTTACATAAGCGAAATACGAGGTGCCTTTATTGACCATAAAAAATATCTTGATTTTTTAATACAAAGATTTTGCACTATGTGAGGACGTTTTTGAAGCCATTTCGAAAATAGTTTATTTCACAAATGGAATTTTTTTTTTCACCTCACGCAAGTCACATGATTACAAACTGGATGTTGCTACTGGTGGAAACCACAAATAAGATGACAGGAAGTAGCTTAAGGATGATGTTTCTTAATTGCTTATCATGTGAACAAACTTATTCTTATGTGATTTTAATTGCGTTTCTTAGTTAATTGAAACACAACAATTGCGAAATTATGTTTTTTTCCACATTCGTGGAATGCTACCTGCATTTCTGCTGATTATATAATTGTGTAATTTGATACATTAAAATCAAATTAGCTTATTGGAAACACGTCAGTTTTGATAAAAAAAACAACAACTCGATTTTCAATAAAGGTTTTGCCGGTAGCATGTGGTGGTTTTGTTGTCCATATCAAAACTGGTTTATTTTTGCAAAATTGCAATGGAAACACTTAATTTGCATCAACCGAGTCACATGATCACCAACCGGATGCTACCATTGGCGCAAACCACAAAAAAGAAGACGACAGGAAGTGGTGATTTATTGTGTGAACAAAGTTATTCACGTGTGACTTTAATTTCATTTCTTAATTTATGTAAACGCTGCAATTGCGAGATTTTGTTTTTTCAACACGGCAGACTATTTAGACAGCTTTGCACACGTTTGTAATGGAAACGCAGCTACTTGTAGTGAATGCAGAACAAAAACTGGCTGTTGGCGACAGACAAACACACAGAGTCACCGACGGATGCATGAACAGAATCCTGAGTTCTGGGGCTCCATTCGGATGTTTGTTTCATCCAATGATCTGCTGACAGCAGAATAAATATGGCGGAAATGAGATACGGATCTGACACATCTTCTTGATCATTGCTGCACACACACACACACACACACACACACACACACACACACCCACACACACACACACACACACAGACACACAGATTTCTACTGACGCAACAACAATGACAGAAAAAATGACCAAATCATCTTTTTCCCATGGAATGAGATCCCGTTTTATTCAGTTCACCTGCACTTTACTGAGGCTGTTTGTCTTCAGAGTGAATTTATTCATTCTAATAAATGCCAGTGAAAATATGTGGCTGGAGATTTTAAAGAAACATAATTGTAAAATGTATTTACTGTGCTCCTACAAAATATTTAAAACTCAGACCTGAACATTTAGAGACACAAAAGACAATTACAAAGTCAGTCTTCTATCACCTGGAGAATATTTCCAGGATTAAAGGAATAATGTCACTGCAAGACTCTTTAGTCACATTGGTTACTGCAACAGTAGCTGTGTTTCCATTGACCTTAAAAGTGCACAAGTTGGATTTATAAAAATAAATTTGTTTAATGGAAACGTGGCAATTTCTAACAAAATTGTATTTTTTGATAAAAATGTGCTGAGATGAGGTGGTTTTCTTGGCTGCATAAAAATTTGTGTATTTCGTAAAACTGCAATGGAGGCACTTTTTTCGCATCACAACAGTCACATGATCAACAACCGGATGTTACTACTGGCGGAAACCATAAAGAAGACGACAGGAAGTGGTAGGAGGAGGATGGCGTAGCGTGTTTTTCAAAGATATGTGAACAAACTTATTCAACTTTGATTTTAATTGTGTTTCTCATTTAATCAAAACACCACAAAAGCAAAATTGTGTTTTTTAGACATTAGCAGAATGTCAACACTTTTCATTTCTGTGTTGAAAGTGTGATTTGTTTTGGGAATTTTCTAATATTAATTGTATTTTTATTCAACTGTAAACAAAAAATCATCATAATTAACAAAAATAAAGGCTTGAAAACATCCATCTTATTGAGTCAATATGTTTCACTTAGTTACTGTAGTTAATTGAATTAAGCTGTTTTTACTCTGATTTATTGAATATGACACAGAAGTGTTACTGACAAATTTAATAAGTGCTCAGAAACCAAAAAGAGTTTTATTTAAAGTTAAAATTGTTTTCTTTAAAAGATACTCTGCTCAACTCAACCTCTTCGCTGCAAATTAAAATTGTTTCACCTATTTTTCATCAGGTTCTACAGAGTCCTGCTAATGACCCAGTTACTCCAGGTGTGCTGCATCTCCTCCCGTGAACTGAACCTATAAATAAATTCAACAAGAACAAATCGCACCTGTTCATAAAGATGAGCCACAATTAAACCTGAGGACATATACAGCATGTTTTCTCCGTTGAATTAAACAGATTTACCATCAGCAGAGAAAAGCACCGACTTCCACCATTAGGCACAAGGTTTGTTATTTTTTTGTGGGTTTTTTTCTTGTCAAAGAATTTTAAAAATCAGGTTTTTATTCTAACTTTATAAAATTATGAGTGAATAATTAACAAAATTAAAAAATAATACATTCATAAGAGTAAATGTGACTGGCAGAATAAGACGAATGTCAAAAAGATTATTTTTTTTCTTAAAAGTGTCTAGAGCTAAGCTTGGGTTGCTAGGTGATGGGCAGAGTTCCGCTGGGGTTGCTAGGTGACGGGCAGAGTGCCGCTGGGGTTGCTAGGTGATGGGCAGAGTTCCGCTGGGGTTGCTAGGTGATGGGCAGAGCTCCGCTGGGGTTGCTAGGTGATGGGCAGAGCTCCGCTGGGGTTGCTAGGTGATGGGCAGAGCTCCATTGGGGTTGCTAGGTGACGGGCGGGGCGTGGCTGGGGTCAGTAGGTGAAGGGGCGGCGCCTGCTGATTTGTGACGTTACATTCTGGAGGTTTTTGAAACGCTTTGTTTTCCAGACACCAAAAATATTAATTTACTGCCAAAACCAATTTGGCTGTTTTTTATAAACACTTGGGCTGCTTTTAGAAACAGTAGAAACCCAAATGAAAGTATAAAAATGTGGAAAATGTGAGTTTTGCATAATACGCCACCTTTAGATGGGAGCTCTTGCCGTTACACAACATCCATCTCAAGCAGAGGGAAAGCAAAATCTCACACACCTTCAACATACCTGCGAGGATACACACATCTCTGGCATTACTTCTGACTCACAAAGAGACTCTTCACCCAGACGCTGACATTTCTGGCTTTCCGCTTTACTGGCTGGCAGCTAAACCAACAAAATCTGCAGGTTGAGCTGTTAGCACCTTGGTGGATAAAAAAAAGAAGCAGGAGTGAATTTCTGCCAAAACATTTACCCTTCTGAGATTTTTTTAGTTTAATCTCAGAAATTTTCTAGTAAAAATGAGGAAATTTATGAGTTTGAAAAGTCAGAAATTTTGCTAGAAGAAAATAGGAGATTTTGAGATTGATTTCAGAAAATGTTATGAAAATACTTGGAAATTTCTGAGTTTGAAAAATCAAAAATAATCTTAAAAACAAACTCACAATTTTTCTAAGATTAATCTCAGAACTTTTATAGAAAAAATGAGGAAATCTTTGAAGTCAAAATTTTTTGACTTTTGGAAAGTCAGTTATAAAGTCAAAAATTTGCAAGAAAAAAAAAAAAGATTAATTTCAGAATCTTTTAAGAAACAAGAAAATTTTGGAGTTACAAAAATTTAAACCTTGCTTGAAAAACACTCATAAATTTTGAAATAAATTGCAGAATTTTCCAGAAAAAGTAAGGCTATGTTTGAAAAGTAAAAAATGTGCTAGGAAAAACTCATAAATTTTGAGATAAATTTCATAAATTTTCTGGAAAAATCTAGAATTTTCTGAGTTTGAAAAGTGGAAAATTTGTGAGAATTATTATTTTTTTAATTTTCCAGAAAAAAACACAAGTTTGAAAAATCTAAAATTTTCCAGCAAATTTTTGATTTTTCAAACCCAGAAAATTCTTTGATCAAATTCAGAAATTTCTTTGTTTTTTCTGAAAAATGTCCGAGCTCAAACTTTTTGTTTTTTTCTCTCGCAAATATCCGATAGTTTTTATCCTAGCAAATTTAGATTTTTTTGAAACTGACAAATTTCTTTGTTTTTCCTGGAAAATTTCTGGGGTTTTGTAGCAAATTTTAACTTTTCAAACTCAAAAATGTCCTGGTTTTTTTTTCTGAGGTTTTTAGTGGAAATGTACTTCTTTGTGAATGTAGTGGCCCAATACGCCATCCTAGAGCTGCAAGGTGCTGCAAAGTCTGGTCAGATGGACATGCTTCCTAGGCTGGGAGCATGAATGTGTGTGTGTGTGCGTGTGTGTGTACCACAGATGGTGAGGCTGTGAAAGCACCAGAGGTGCCTGAGCTCATTAGGAAGCAGGACCATACTCCGGTGCAGAGCGGAGAGAAGCAGGGTGGGGGTGATGCAGAGCCGAGCCTAAAATGTTTCACCTCAGACTCAAAGATCCGATGATTCTCCGTCTGCCGCCTCAGAAACCAACATTTACAAACCCTTCCTCTGCGATCAGACACCAGGAGGTCATCCATCACATCTGTTGGGAGAAATAAGTGTTTAAAAGGTGAGAGGTTGTTCTGAGGCTGCAGGCTGAGCTGTGCGGCCCACAGGCCGGACTCTGGCGCCACCTACCGGCCACAGCAAGGACTCCTCCGCTGCGTCCGGGAAAAACGGAAGTTTTTAGAAAAAACGGCAAAATTGAAGTTTGCTATTAAATTAAATGCAGGGTTGGGTAGTAACTAGTTGCATTTACTAACTTTTTTGAAAAAACTTACTTGTAGGAGTATTTTTACTACACTGTACTTTGAGTAATTTTATTATGAAGTATTTCTACTCTTACTTGAGTAAAATTTCTGGATTTTCTACCCAATGAATGAAAAACAAACATGTTTTTACCAAACATTCACCAGGCAGACACACACCTGCAGTTTTTGTTCAAGTTTCATATTGAAAGATTTGGAAAAATTTTTGTTTTGTCTGATTTTATTTTTTACTTAAATTATTGTCATTTTGATCCCTAAAACACCAAATTTTCCACTTAACTTTATATTTTGGTCCAAACCTTCATATTTATTTTAATACTGAATTGAATAAAAAAGTTTGTTGCACAGGATTTTATTGAGAGGAATAAGAGTAATGAAATTTTAATTGAAAACATTATTTAGCTGTTATTTATTTTGAAGATTTTCACTTTTCAGTCCATTTTTAGTCTTCAGTTTGTTTTAACCTGAGTTTTAATTTGCTGTATTATTTTTCTTATGTTCTAAATTCACACTTTCTGTACAGCGTCAATTATTTTCCTGTTTTTGTATTTTTTTTAAAACCATAGTTTGAATCTACATTCTGCTGCTGGTGCACAGGAATTTCCTCAATCTGGGACAATAGAGGACATTTATTTATCCTTTTAAATGTTATTTTGTTGGGAATAAACCCACATTTCAAATGCTATCTCAGCATCCTGCATCACTTGGATGGAAAAGTCATTTAATCTTCTTTCATCCATGTTATTGTTGGATTTCAGGTTCACAAATTTGGTTTTCATTCCTCCAGGATGAAATAACATTTTTAAGAAAACCTTTGGTCTGAATTCAAAACTGCAGTACAAAAAAAAAACACCAAACACTTTTTTCCCTCATTAAAAGTTGCTTTAATTTCTTTTTATTGTTTTTTGACCCAAATCATTCCTGAAAGCTTCAGCTGAAAAACCAACAGTAAATCTGTGGTTGTGTAAACAAACACACCGACAAAGAGCGAATCTAAGGCCATGAAATCCACCGGGAGTCGACAGGAACTGGACCAAAACGAGGAGATGCTTCCCCGTTTCCCATTCTGCCGCCTCGTCCAGCTGCTGTGACGGAAACTGGTCTTAAAGAGACAGTACGGAACCTTCACAAGAAATGTTTACAAAGTATTTAACACAGATACATTGTAAAAAATCCGAGCTCTTCTGCCTTCTCCCAGTGCCGACTACAAACAACCAATCAGAGCCAGGAGGCGGGTCTTAGCGCTGTCAATCACCTTCCACCGCGAATGCTAAGGCTAATTAGCGTAGCCATATCCAATGATGGTGGATAAACAGTTTTCTTGTAACGGTGAGTTGTTTGTCCGCCTCTAGCACTTTTAGCAGAATAAATGATAAATGAAATTGATTAACAGCGCTAAGCCCCGCCTCCAGGCTCTGATTGGTTGGTTTTGGTCATTTCTTCTGGTGTCAATAGCAGCTCAGGGATGAGGTGGAGGAGAGGAGATTAATCTTTTCAGAGATTATCTGTCTCATAAACGTGAAAGAATCCTTTTTTATAAACGTTACATGCTGCAGCTTTAAGCGTTTACGTCTGAAGACTTTCAAAGATGGAGGGAATCAGGAGTGAACGTCCTCCTCAGTTCTGCTTTTCTTCTTCTTCTTCCTCTTCCTTGAACTCTCTGCTGCGTCGCCGTATAGAACGTCCAGCGGCTCACATTTCACAGAACCTGGTTCCACTTTAACTTTCACGCTGGGCTCCAGTCCTTCCTCAACCTCCTCCCGCTCCCTGTCCTTCTTCTTCTTCTTCTTCTTCTTCATTGTCTTCTCCTCTCCGAAAGGAAGCCCCGCCGCCGTCGCTTCGTCCAGATTTTCGTCGGATGGTTCCTGTTTCATCTGCAGCAACAGTTCCGCTTCTTCCGACTTTATCCGCTTCTCTTTCTTCTTCTTCTTTTTCCTCTTCCTGCCTTCCTCCTCCTCGTCATCATCACCCACCCGGCCTCCATCTTCTACGAACTGCTTCATCACCAGCGGCCGCAGCGTCGTCGACGACGGCCCGAACGCGGCTCCGTCCGCCTCGTTCTCCGCCACGTAGGTGAGCTTTGGAGTCTTGCTGCCGAACGGGTGGAACCGCTGCTTGAGGCCGGCCGGGACGGCGGGCGCCGGGGCGGCCGGCACGACGTGTGGAGCCTGCTCGCCGCCAGTGTCCCCGTAGCTCTCACAGATGTTCAGCAGGCCGGAAAAGGCCGGAGCGAAGACGAAGCCGTCTGACGTCCGGCTGTCGCTGGTGAGCAGGTGAAGGTCGTTGGGGCGGGACGACGCCAGGACGCTGTAGCTCTGCTGGACCGGTCCAACCGGAACCTTCAGGGTCTGGATACCCGACAAGGGAACCTGGACGCCGCTGAAGCTGCAGAAAAAACAAGTGGAGAGTTGGAATAAACATTTTGTCTAATGTCAAATACCCTAGTATACTTAAATTAAGATAACTACATTTTCAGCAAAATATAGCAGCTTTTTTAAGTCAATAATTCCTTAATATTGATGAAAAAGTTCTAGTAAGTTCCACTGGTAGAATATTTCACTTATAACAAGACATTTTTCCCATGTTACAAGGGAAATTATCTGCCAGTGGAACTAAAACTGGGTTGCTAAGTAACGTGCGGTGCTTGGCTGGGGTTGCTAGGTAACGGCGTAGCTAGAACTTTATCAACATTAAGAAAAGATTGACTTAAAACAAGCTCTTATATTTCGCTGAAAAGTTACTTGTAAGTTTGTTTTGTCTTATTTCAAGTGTAACAAATATTTACACAAGAAACTAGAGTAGAAACACTTGGAAAGATTTCAACAGGAAAGATTTCTAAGAACATGGACATTTGTGTGGGTAGGTTGTTCTCTAACATTACACTGCAAAAACAAAATCTTATCAAATTTATTGAATGTAATACAGACCGCTACAAGAAATCTTTCCTGCCAACACCAATTAAAATATACAATAACTCTTTGAAGAGTTACAACATTTAATTTCCCTTTGGGATTAATAAAGTATTTCTGAATTTTTAATTTTCTTTGAAATATTTCCTGTTCGCTGCAAAACACAAAATCTTTGGTCTAGTTTCTTCTGAAAATATCTTAGTACACTTTAAATAAGACAAAACTAACTTACAAGTAACTTCTTAGCAAAATAGGAGCTTGTTTTAAGTCTAATTAATTAACATTGATGAAAATGTTCTAGTTCCACTGGTAGAACATTTAACTTATAACAAGACATTTTTCCCATGTTATAAGTGAAATAATCAGCATTCTGACTGATCTTTCACGCAGACCTGTTGCAGTAATCAATGCAACTACAGAAACACATGGATGAGTTCCTCTAATCCTGGAAATGTTCTCCAGGTGATAGAAGGCCGACTTTGTAACCGTCTCTATGTGTCCTGAAGGTTCAGGTCAGAGTTCATCCTGATCTCTAGTTTCCAGCTGTAATAACTGAAGCTGTGCGTTTTCTCTAGATCGTTCCTCTGTAGGTCCAAAAATAATAACTTCAGTTTAGTTTCTGTTCAGCCGGAGAAAGTTTTGGCACATCAACACTGTTTTATCTGTTCTTAGCTTCTGTTCACTGATTGGACGGTTCAATGGTCACCTGGTGACATCATAATGTAGAGCTGTGTATCATCTGTGTATTTATAGTAACTATTGTAATTTCTTGACATAACCGGAGCTCAGAGCCGGCCCAAGGCAAAATGGCTGCTTAGGGCCCCTAAAACACGAAGCTATAATGATGATTTTTAAATAACATTGAAAAATACAAATTAAATGCCATTACATATGGGAAAATTAGTTCCATATTATTTTATAGATGGTACACATATAATAGGTTAAACTCTTCCTCCTGTCACGTTTATATTAAACTTCTTAACTTGTTTACTGTAAATTCAATGCTTTTCTGCTGCCGTTTCTTTCAAATAATTGAAATAATATGTGACCATTTAAATACCACTCTGCATTTCAAAATCCTAATTATTATTTTATTGTTTGCTACTTCTGTAAGGTTAAAATCAATAGACATGATAACAACAGCTTGATGTAAGCTAGTTACAAATGACGCTAAAGGTAGCCGGTATGCTACATATATGCCAGTAGAGTCGCTTAGGATCGATGAAGCGCCTGGTGTTGACATGTTGGTATAAAGGGCCTCAACAATGACAATATGCTAAACGCATTGGGCTAGCTCTGCCTGAGCTAACAGGAGCATGTAGATAACAGGGGTCCCAGGACTGAACCTTGTGGAACGCCACATGTCATTTTTCTCCATTCAAATGACAAGTTGACTCAAACCAGTCAAATACTGGTCATCCATGTCTTTATCATGGGAAACCAATAAATGTAGATGGAAATTATGGGTGCAACTTATTCATTTGAAATGAAACCAACATTTTACAATTGAGAAGATGACAAACAGGAAGGAAATTGAGGTTTATTTTAAAAATATCTTCATAAAAATAGCGATTAAAAAAACAAAACAAACTCGTTGGACATAAAGTCTTTGTGGACTGGATTGAACTAAGATCTCCTCACCAGCTGCTATTGTTCTATAAAATCTAAAATTGGCCAGTAAACTACGGCAGAAAAACTGACAATCATCCCTGACTGAGTTCTGAGAGGATTTTCAACCTCACGTTCCCGCTGAAACGGAACAACAGCGAGAGAAAACCGCGAGGACAACGCTTAATTTCCATTTAAGTTCTTGTAAAGATGGGAATGCATGATAACGGACGCAAGGAGCACAGGCTGTACATACCAGTGGGGGTCGAAGCTGGCAGGAGCTTTAATGAGCCACAACTCGTTCTCGTTGTTCCTCAGATTGTCTGCCAGCGTGCTGCTGCAGGGGACGTGGCAGAAAGACACAAAGTCCTCAGGACACTCCAACCGCGCGGTCTTCCTCGCTGCAGAAACAAACAAGCAATTCTTCATTAAATAAGAATTAGAAAGCGGAGGATCTGTTAGCTTAGGACCATGTGGGAAAACGCTTCCACGTGTTTTTATTTTGTTTTTATTGGGATGTTTTGTGATGGACAAACACAAATAAAAATCTGAAAAGTGAGGGAATTTTATTCAATTATGGTGTCAAAATGCACAAAAACTTCACTGTAAAAACACAAAATCTTACCGAGTATTTTTACTATAGTTTCTAGTGCAAATATTTTAGTGCACTTCAAGTAAAATAAAACTAACTTATAAATAACTTCTCAGCAAGATGTAGGAGCTCAGTTTAAGTCAATAATGCCTTAATGTTGATGAAAAATCACTTTGGCAGATTATTTCTAGACCTGTCGCAATAAACAATAAATCAATTAATCCCATGAAAAATTAGAACGAGATCAATCATTTCCACGATTTATTGTTTTTCTCTTTTCCTACCAAGAACTGGATGATAAAATTCTTCAGTTTGGTGCTTTGGTCTCAACTAGCCCTTTTTTTGAAGAGCAATTTTGTTTACAGAGACTTCATGATTCATTTTATTTGTTGTTTTATTTATTTTGGATACTTAAAATGTATTCCAGTTCCAGTGTTAAATGATCATTAGAATTTAAAGTTATTGATACTTGGTAATGCAAGACCATTATATTGCTTGAAAATGGTTTAAAAACAACAATATTATTGTTTATTGCAATAACTTCTGGGACACTTTATCATTCACAAAGAAATATTGTGACAAATCTATTTGTTTCACTTATAACATGGGAAAATTATAAGTGAAATATTCTACCAATGGACCTAGCACTTTTTATCAATATCAAGGAATTACTGACTTAAAACAAGTTACTTTTAAGTTAGTTTTGTTTTATTTCAAGTTTACTAAAATATTTGCACAAAAACTAGACCAAAAAAACTTTTTTGCAGTGTACCAAAGTAATTTTTAAGATAAAGGACCAAAGGTTTTGAAGTAAGTATTCATTTTAACAAGTAATTAGTCTTAAAGGAAAGCTAAAATGTCATAATAAAACATTTTATAGACTTTTTTTTTTCATTTTTAGATACAAAGTCTACATAAAATGTATTTGGTTACAAAAAGACACGTTTCACTGCAAAAACACTAAATTTCACCAAATAGTTTTGGTCTTGTTTCCAGTTCAAACAGCTGAATTAAGACAAACTTAAAAGTAACTTTTCGGCAACATATAAGAGCTTGTTTTAAGTCATTAATTTCTTAATGACTTAAAACATTAAGTCATTAATGAAAAAGTGCTAGTTCCACTTGGTAAGAAATGTATGGAATGCATTACCGCCATCTACTGGCATGGAGCGTGTCTCAAACTATTATTTTATACATAAATTATCAGTATTCGTATTTAATTAAGCAACTTTGTTGATTAACAACACGCATATTCAAAATAGTTATCTCTAATTCATATTGAAAGTGTAGCACACACGGTAATATTAAGTTTTTGGTCTGAGATAACATTTTAAAACCCATTTCTTTTTGCACCAACTTAGCTTAAATTACATCCGTGTGCTTACCGGGTTCTTTCTGCCGTTCTGTTGTTTCCGTGGCAACATTATCCGTTTCATCTTCGCTCGAAGACGAAGAAATGTCTTTTGGCATGTTTTATAGTTCAAAAATAACTGCTAACGTTATAACTCACAACGTTTTTTAGCTCAACACACATGGCTCTGAGGTGGGAATGAACATGTGTTGACACAAAGTGAACCCAGACTTGGAGTACTTCCGGGTCACGGTGTATTGTAGTTCCACCTCCCGGTTTGACGGTAGTGTCTGAGTCGGTAGCGCCGATCAAAACAACTCAAACACCCACAATCCCCCTCGAACTATTACGTAACGTACCAGCGTCTGTCGGGGGAAAAACAGTTGACAGGAGCGAGAAGTAGGCCGAACAGGATAAACAAAGCAAATAGATGAAAAATAGCTTAGACGACTTTAATATTTGTCATTATTTTTAATGTTAAAAATGAGTAGTGTTTTTCTAAAGTTGTGTTGGGTCTATTAAGGCGGAAAGTTTGTCGAAAAGAGAGGGCGTCCACCTGTCGAACCGAAAATAGGTTAACCAAGCTAACCTGCATTAGCACGTTAGCGTGCTAGCTGGCTGTTTGAACCCGAACAGGTGTGCCAGGTGGCCCGCCAGGCAGCCATGTCCTCCCCTTCTTCGTCGTCCAGGCGCCAGTGGTGCTACTTGTGCGACCTGCCGAAGATGCCATGGACCGTGGTGTGGGACTTCAGCGAGGTGGTCTGCCGCGGTTGCGTTAACTACGAGGGGGCTAACCAGATCGAGTTCCTGATAGCAAGCGCCCGCCAGCTGAAGCGGAGTCACGGCATGCAGGACGGCAACGTGAGGTCGCCCGGCCCTTCTCCTAACAAACACGGCTCCTTAGCAAGAGCAGAGCCGCTGCCGGACGGCGGAAGGCAGCACGCTGAGCGCTTTGAGCGGGGAGGGAGAGGGGAAGGCGGCGGAACGGCGATACGCGTGCCGCCCAACGGGCTCCACCGCGACGGACAGCCGCCCCATGAGGTGAACCGCCAGAGCCCCAGCAGCAGCCGGAGACCCATGATCGGAGCCGCCATCCCGCCCAATCTGGTGTCTCAAAGCATTGCGGGAATGCCTGGGCTGCTTGCGGGCATGCCAGCGGGTCTGACCGCCAGGACAGCGCCGATGAGCAGCCCGATGATCTTCCCGGCGCCGGTGCTGGCTGAGATGAGCCGCAGACAGCTGGGGATCGGAATCTCCTCCTTCATCACTCCGGAGCTGGAGCGGGAGCTCATTTCCTCCCAGGCCAAGTCCCAGACTCAGACACAGGCTGGCACCAGTGGTAGCAAGAGCACAAGCCTGTCTTCTTCGTCTTTTTCCATGGCTGGAGGCGTGAGCCAGACGAGCCCGAAGCCCGCTTCATCCCCGGCCAGGCAGCAACGCCCCCCGACGGCCCGGTCCGGAGCCGAGCCTCTGGGATCCGGCAGCTCCGCGGAGGCAGCCACGACTGCTGCGGCGTTACCCAACAACGGCGCCTCCGAGCTGGGGTCGGCATCTGTCAGCAACACCCATCCGACCGGAAACACGCTGTCCTGCACGCTGTGCCACGAGCGGCTGGAGGACACACACTTTGTCCAGTGTCCATCAGTGCCTGGGCACAGGTTTGTTTTCTGTTGTTTATCTGGATTTACTGCGCTTTTTTTATTAGTGCTGCAGCTAACGATTAATTTAGTAATCGATATTTCAAAAACGATTAATCGATACAAAAATTGTCGCATGACACATGTTAGAAACACATGAATGTTAGAAAATAAAAAATGCAAGGAAACTCAGTTCTGTTTTTAAATTAAGAAAATAAAAAAACATTTCCAATTCAATAATGTTTCTTTAGTGCTAGGTTAATTGGAGATTTCAAGTTTATTTTACAGAATATAAAAAATACATTTAAAATTGCAAATGAAAACAATTTTTTTCTTTAAATAAGAAATCACAGCATTCCTTTAGCCTAAGCTTGATCATCTGTAGCTAAAGAATTGATAAATCAATTATTTGAATTGGTGCTGAAAAGATTCCTCCCATTAATCATGATTAACCTATTCAAATAATTATCAAATAATTTAGTACTTGATTAATCATTAAGTTCAATATACAAATTTTAAAAAATGCAATTTCCAGAAAAAAAACAATCACAGCAGTAATTAAGCCAAATATGTATGAATGTACATTTGCATTCGAGATAAAAACGAACAAAATCTGTAAAGATGTTTCAGCCAAAACTTCTCAAGTTGTTTTTGCTTCTCCTGGTTCAAATTCACTAGATAAATAAAATCTTGATGCATTTTAATCAATGTAATGTTTATTTTCTTATTTAAAAAAAGAACTTTAATTATTTGTTTGTTTGCATTTTTTTTATTTATTTGTAATATTTTCTAAAAAAAAAAAAAAAAAAAAGACTTAAATGGTAAAATAAAAAATCTGTAGAATATGCCAAACCTTTTTATCCGATAAGTTGATAAAAGAATTAGTAACTAAAACAATAATTAGTAGGCCTGTCACAATAGCAAGTTTTACTGGATAATAAATTGTCCCAGAAATTATTGCGATAAACGATAATATTGTCATTTTAAGATCATTTTAAACAAAAAATGATAATGACTGATTATTGCAAGTATCCACATTTAAACTTTAAATTCTTAAGAACATTTAACAAAGCGGTGGTAGATTGGCTAATTTAAATATCTGCTCTACTTATGATTTGTCAGAGAGCAGTTTAGGTCGCCTATTTTTTATTTTTTAACTGAATTGAAACACACCAAATTCCACAGCACAGTTACATGCTAAAGTTGTCAAAGTCAAGTTAGCATTGTTGAACTACTTCCCTCTCCCTCACTATTTTTTTCTTATTTAAAAACTTTTGCCTGACCTTGTTATCTAGTTTATGTAGTGTTGGCAATTAGTAGCAAAGCACTACACCTTTTTTCTTTTATATATCAGGCATACATTTAAGGTAAACAGCTAAAACCAATGCTAATCCTCAGCTAGCAGTAGCTTTTTTGCCCTCCAGAAGGGAGATGGAAATTATAACGGCTCTATACTTGTTGTATTCTCATAAATGTTTCCTGTCTCTCATTTCAAATGCAGGTTCTGCTTCCCCTGCACCAGAGTGTACATCCAGAGCCGGCGGGGCGACGGCGAGGTGTACTGCCCCAGCGGAGAGCGCTGCCCGCTGGATAACTCCCCCAACAGCCCGCCCTGGGCCTTCATGCAGGGAGAGGTCTCCACCATCCTGGGCGTCGTTCCAGCTCCAGCGGGATCCGCGTCAGCAGCGGCATCCGGAGCCAGTTCGGGTTCGGGAGGTGCTCCGGCGTCTGGATCAGGGAGCGCAGCAGCAGGCGGCGCAAGTGGAGGTGGATCAGGAGGAGGAGACGTCACTGTTAAGAAGAGAGAGAGACGTGATGGTGACGCGGACCGAACAGCAGCAGCAGCAGGCGGGTTAATTTCACATCTAAAAGCTCTGCAGAATAAAGCATTTAGGTTTCAGACCCACAGCTTCAACTACAGATGTTACATTTATTAAAGGAGCAGTAATGTGTAAAATCCACATTTTTTTAGCCTTACATCATTATTCCCTCATCTAAAACATACCGGGAGTATTGCTTTCATTCTGTTGTGCTTGTTTGAGAAATCCTTTAATCTCCATGGTAATCATTCAGCTGTAAAACATCTGGGTGGACCTAGCTCCGCCTTCAAGTACAAAGCTCCTCCCACACTTTGCTCCTTCAGACTATCCAGCAGCAATTAGCAAACACCTGGTGGAGCTAATTATCTGCTGATCTCATTATAGGAGCTACTTCTCAGCAACGCTGGTAAAACATTTTCTTAAAGGCCTAATAGAGGAGCCATGTTGTGACAACTTCCTGGAGGAGTGTTTTTTAAAGAGACAGAGGCCCAATTCGTCTAACCTGTATTTTGCTTTTTAACTGCGGTACGACCGCTGCCTTTTCACATGTCGCCAAAGTCGCTACATTTGTTGCTTTTTTCTTTTTAGAAAAAAGTTGCTAAAGAGGTTTTTAAATTTGCTAAATATATCGACGAAGTCGCTAAGTTGGCAACAGTGAGGGTAAAATTGTGTGGTTATTGTTAACCACGCAAATGGAAACGTGATAATATTGCTGGATAAAATTGGTTTCGCTTGTAGTTATTGTTGTTTTTATGTCATAATTATGGTTTTCTTTTTGTTTCTACAGATTTGGATTCAGTACAATAAGAGGTGTCTACACTGGACTGCTGAGGAACCCAGAAAAGAAACACAACAACCAACAAAACCAGAAATCCTCCACTGCACAGGTTCTAACTCCTTCTAACTTCAGTTTAAACATCATCGTAACAGTTCAGAAGCTTCTGTTTTTCTTCATAATTTCCTTTTAAAGATCAGTTTTCTCACCAGAAAAGGACTCGATATATTAGTTGTCCTCATTTAAAACGAATGTAAATTACATTTCTACTCACCGAGTCAACTCTCCAGCACAGGTCAACATCTAAACATTGGTTATAATTGAGTTTTTGCTGCATCCTCAGTGATGCAAAGGTGCTAAACATCACATTAGAAAAGCACCATCACCATGTGATTTATGTCTCCATGGCCTCATACAAAACAATCCAAGTGCTTGGCTTTGTTTCTGTTTGATAAACTCAACTAAAAAAGGCTAATCTGCACTGGCTCCATTAGTATACTAAGATCAAGTAATTTCCCTGCTGGGATGAATAAAGTACTTCTATTCACACCAACACAGCAGCTGACATCCAGATTTCTAGCTCCTCTGTGGCCGAAAATAAATTAGTTCAGTAACGTTTAGGAGCCAAAAGTCAGATAAAACTCTTCGCCTTCTAACCCAACCGTCTTTCTTCTCTACACAACTGCATATTGTTTATTTTTCTGAATTTTATAACTGAATGTCCCCTAGAAACCAAAAGGACTCCACAGAAACACAACAAAGGTAACAATAATTGTGCATTGTAGAGAAATGTATCAATTTTCATAGTTTTGCAGTAGAAAACAGGAAAGAAAAATGGATCAAGCTTAACGTTTTAATCTTTGATTAATCTCCAAATGATAAAAACGTGAAAACAAATTACTCTTACTGCATTGAAGGTGGAAGAAACAACTATTTCTGAATGAATTTTTAATATTTGTGTCAGAAAGACCAGAAACGTCAACTTTATCTTACCCTACGATTCTAGCATGTCTCTACTCACGCAGAGGAAATTTAATATTTTTCTTAGTCTCTTGAGCAAAACGAAGTTAAATGCTGATTAAAACACCAATAACTCACATTTTCCCTCAACAGTAATTAAACAGAAATGCTTTTGCACCAAGACGCAGCAATATATCGTCTAATAGAGGCTCAAAATGTCCTTTTCTGATCAGTTGGCGATCCAGAAATACCACCTGGTCGTGCTGACAACACTCTTCAGTGTGGATGTTATCATAGCAGGAAACCCAGAGAGCTGGACTTTGGTATTTGTTTCCCGCCTTCGAAACATTTCATTGAATTGAAGGAGAAGCAGACTCTCCAGAGGCTGAATTCATAAATTATCAAACAGGTTTGATTATACTGGAGCAAAGTTGCTCTGTTTTATACTTTAAAGGCCTTTTGCTGATTTCAAAAGGGTTGGGAGCCTTTTGGAAATCTTACTAAACGTTTTGTAGGGAATCCTAAGTACATGCTAATAGCTAAAGTAAAGATAATTTAAAATGGCAGAAATCAAATGACTTAAAACTCTGTTTTACAGTGACCGCTCTGTCATCTGCACACTGTTGGATGTTACCTTTGCTTCATTTTTTTAACGCTGTTAACTGAAGTCGGTATAATACGGAGCCCCATACTGGGGTAGTTTTTTTCTTTTATGTTCTCTCGCAATAAATCGGCATGAGAACTCTGAATCTGATGCCATATTGGCAGGTAACCGGCCACGACGTTTTTGTTTTATCTCCTTTACGCCAGCTTTAAGTTAGCGCTCTGCTGAAAAAACCTGAGTGAAGTTGCCCCCCCCTCCCTCAACCTTCTTCAAAATTTGACAAAATTGGTGTGTCAAACATTTGTGCAGCAAAATTTCATTGTGCCGCGTTATTTTAGATGATAAAAAAAAGTTTCCTGAGATCATCATCAATATCTTCAAAGCCAAAAGGAGCACAACAAAAAAATTTACTGAGTTGTTTGACACCAAATTTGTTTGACTTTGTAAATGTAGTGAATGATGCGGCACAAACAAAACATTTTTGCTACACACACAGCTACAGCACAAACATTTAACACAAATTTTGATAGATTTGGGAAATGTGGTTGACCTTTTGACCTTTAAACTTTCATTTAAAAAAGCAGCACAAATAAAAAGGTCTGCTGCACTATCATTAGACTCTAATT